>NC_086009.1:15510000-15592500 GCF_030014385.1 Trichomycterus rosablanca
CTATCTATCTATCTATCTATCTATCTATCTATCTATCTATCTACCTCTCTCTCTATCTCTCTCTATCCATCTTTCTGTCTCTCTTTCTGTCTCTAAATCTGTCTATCAGCCTGCCTGCCTGTTGGCCCAAATCCCTATGTTTTGGTTTATACCAAGCAGTGATATGAGAAGGTAATGAGTTGTAATATGACAGGCACGAACAGTGTAACATCATCATTATTATAGCTAATAATCTTATATTTCTTATGGTCTTTACATCAATAATGACTAAATAATAAACAGAATCATTGGTAAGGGTATTATAAAATGATACGCACAGGTGGTAAACAACTAAAAAGTCTGATGGTTTTATAACTGTCGGATCAGACCATGACTAACCATAAAACTTATGACTTATAGTGAATCAGGCCCCAGATGTACTATAAAAATGTCTGCATGTAATGCTGCGCTGACGTCACTTGCCTCCACTTAAGTAGTCCTTGGTTTGATTCATGATGAATTTGTCAGGGGCCACGCAGAAGTCGCTGGAGCCCTAGAACAACAGAAAAAAGAACAGAATATTTACAAAACACAGACAGGAATGTGATAAAAGAGGGAAACATGTAGCGTTATAAAAATGATTTGTTTATTAAGTTATTCTATATGGTCAAAAGTATTTGGACACCTGACCATGAGCTTGTCGGACATTTCATTTAAAAAACAAATGGTATTAAAATAGAGCTCTATGTGATCTTTTTTTTGCTGTAACAACAACCGGTCTACTGAAAACACTTTAAAAAACGTCTGTGGGAACATTCACAAGGGCCACAAAAGAGCATTTGTATAACTGGGCACTGATGTTGACCAAAAAAGCCTCAACTGAAGTTCATTCCAAAGCTGTTCAGTGATCTGGGGTTTGAACGTCAGCTGTGTTATCAGCCAGTCTGACATCTGCACAGACATAATTGCCTATTGTTTGAGGGGTAAGGATGGCCGAAAAGGCCTAGCCATTGGGAGGTGCGCTTGTCAGTGCGCTCTAAGTGCTGGTCCCAAACCCGGATAAAAATAGGAGGGTTGCTTCAGAAAGGGCATCCAGCGGAAGTCTGGTAGCCAGTAGATTTGCTGTGCCCACCGTTGCCAAAATACATGTTTCGAATCCCAGCTCTGGCATCTACTGGCTGGGCGTCTAAACAGACATGATTGGCTAATGTCTAGGTGTTTCCCAAACCCAGGCACCCAGTGTTTCCTGATGGGTCAGACCTGCCACAATCCCGTCCAGGATAAAGTGGGTAATGCAAATGAAATGAAGATCTTCAGAGTTGTGTAACATTTAATAAGAAACAGACAGATTATGGGTCTGTTTGTTATAGACCTCCAATAATAGACCAAATACCAGGGCCCTTAACCCTCTCTGTTCCAGGGGCTGACCCTGCGCTCTGACCCCAGCTTCCAAACAAGCTGGGATATGTAAAGTAAGAATTCATTGTACTGTACATCTAAATATGTATATATGACAAATAAGGGCATTATATTCTATTTCATATTAGCTGGTATGATAGTGGGTTTTGCCGCCTCAGCCCATTGTAATGGCCGTAATCGCTGTCTAAGTAGTGCATCTAAATAATCTGCCTTATAAGGTCGATGTCTTATTAGAATCCTCAATATTTAGGCAGTGGCCCAGGTAGGCAGTAGGCAGCAAGGCAGCTCACTCGGTTTTCAGACAGGCCCTATGTGTGTGATGAACGAGATAATAAACATAATGACAGATTTGTATAAAGCTGTATTCCTGGAAAGTTGGGTGTGTTGTAAATTCCTGCACTGTTTGCCTGAGATGTTTATATCAGGCCGTTCCAGAGTTGTATAAAGCCTGTAATCGAGTTTACTGCGTGCAACAGGACCGCATAGCATGCTTCCACACACAGCCTGATTTAACACTGTAAAAGAGAAAAAAGTTGTAATTGCTTAGCCGTGCTCAATCAATTACAGACCTGGTGCAACTGGGATCGTTCGTGCTTCTTGGCAAAAACAAATCAAACCTCGGCGATGAGGCGAACACGTCCCGAAATACACCGATGCCGAGCGAAGGAGCAATTTTCTTCAGGAAATTCTATTTATTATAAAAAGAGAGCCGGAATAAATCGGTATGCGAGGGAGCGCACGGCCTCGAGAAGCAATCGATACAGAGGTAGCGATTTTAATTTGAAGTATAATTTAAAAAGAAAAGTATTTCATTAGCTGCTGTTCGGGCATATTTTAAGCTTGACTTGACTGGTTTATTCGGCTGCCGGTTGCGCATCCCTCAACAAGTCATAACATTTCAATGCATGAAAATGGTTTCACTAGAATGGATTGATTCTTTCTGGATTGCTGCCGTTGTGACTTAGACAAAACAACACTAAATGAGCATGTGAGGCAGGGACGAAATAAATGAAATCATCTGAACAGTTGAATTATATTGAGTGGATCCGCTTGGGCTATTATGTGTTTATTTATTTATTAGGATTTTAACGTCATGTTTTAAACACTTTGATTACATTCATGACAGGACAGGTACTTACTGGTTCCTTCTCACCCTTTATCAGTACAAGTTTAATATCAAACAGTCACGGACAATTTTGTGTCTCCAATTCACCTCACTTGCACGTCTTTGGACTGTAGGAGGAAACCGGAGCTCCGGGAGGAAACCCACACTGACTCGGGGAGAGCATGCAAACTCCACACAGAAAGGACCTGAGAATTGAACCCAGGACCCACTGAGCCACGGTGCCGTACTGTGGTTATACGATTACTGACTGTAGTCAATTTGTTACTCTGTAAGTTAGTGTTGTGAACCTTCCAGACCAGAAAAGACCAGACCAGAATTAAAACCACCTCCTTGTTTCTACACTCACTGTCCATTTTATCAGCTCCACTTACCATATAGGAGCACTTTGTAGTGCTACAATTACTGACTGTAGTCCATCTGTTTCTCAACATACTTTTTTAGCCTGTTTTCACCCTGTTCTTCAATGGTCAGGACCCCCACAGGACCACCACAGAGCAGGTATTATTTAGGTGGTGGATCATTCTCAGTACTGCAGTGACACTGACATGGTGGTGGTGTGTTAGTGTGTGTTGTGCTGGTATGAGTGGATCAGACACAGCAGCGCTGCTGGAGTTTTTAAATATCGTGTCCACTCACCGTCCACTCTATTAGTCACTCCTACCTAGTTGGTCCACCTTGTAGATGTAAAGTCAGAGACGATCGCTAGTCTATTGCTGCTGTTTGAGTCGGTCATCTTCTAGACCTTCATCAGTGGTCACAGGACGCTGCCCACGGGGCGCTGTTGGCTGGATATTTGTGGTTGGTGGACTATTCTCAGTCCAGCAGTGACAGTGAGGTGTTTAAAAACTCCACTCATACCAGCACAACACACACTAACACACCACTACCATGTCAGTGTCACTGCAGTGCTGAGAATCATCCACCACCTAAATAATATCTGCTCTGTGGTGGTCCTGTGGGGGTCCTGACCATTAAAGAACAGCATGAAAGGGAGCTAACAAAGTATGTAGAGAAACAGATGGACTACAGTCAGTAATTGTGACTGACAAAGTGCTTCTATATGGTAAGTGGAGCTGATAAAATGGACAGTGAGTGTAGAAACAAGGAGGTGGTTTTAATGTTATGGCTGATCAGTGTATTTATATATATAAAACTTTTACTGCACATATACTGAGCTATACTATACATATTATAGCGAGTGTTATTATAGAGGTCAATTTGCTCATTCATGTAATAGTCTAATCAGCCAGTCATGTAGCAGCAGTACAATCATACAGACCCACAGGTCAAGAGCTACAGTTAATGTTAACATTAAACATCAGAATGGGGAAAATAAATACGAGACGAGACACGAGACTGAATATACAATTAGAAACATAATAGTGGGTTTGTATTTAATTTAGTGCTAACATTTAACCTAACCTGTTTGAATAAAAAACCCTTCCCAGGCATATTTCTCATTAAGCATCCTGTTAGCCTTAAGCAAATAAAAAATAAATAAAAAACATTTATTTTCTGAATCATTCCAACTGCCGTTCGCCTTTACGCTCATTTGCACAAATATAACAGGCTGAAAAGCTCAGCAATTACAGCGTTCGTTACATTTATCACCGCACAAATGAAATCTGGAGCAGACCTGTTATTTTCTCTAATTAGCTTCATGGGAAAGTACAGGTTTAGAATTTGTTTATATTCCCTAGAGGATCCGTTTGGACAGGTTTTAATCTAAGTGTAGATACGCAGCGATGTGGAAAAGTAGATATTTTCTAAATTCATGCGTTGGCGGGTTATCTGAACAACGTTTAATTAGAACTCACGGGCATGCTGCCTTACCTCATAAGTCATCTAGGGCACAACAACCACAAACCAAAAAAGGATGTGGATTTGGATTTGGAACAGGACAGTGGTAGCTCAGTGCTTAAGGTAATGGACTATTAACCATAAGGTTGCAGGTTCAAGCCTCACTACTGCCAAGTTACCACTGTTGGGCCCCTAAGCAAGGTCCCTGACCCTCAATTGCTCAAACTGTATTCAGTCATAATTGTAAGTCGCTTTGGATAAAAGCGTCTGCTAAATGCCACAAATGTAAATATGAAACAGCACATGCTTCCACGTGAGAACCCCCCCCCCCCCCCTCCTTTTTTTCTTTTACCTCTACGGCTGCTGACCTCCACTCCTGACCGAGGAGGGCCGCACTAACACGGCCCTTCAAACACGTGTGCTGCAGCCGACTGCTACTTGGGTTTATATGGAGAGCCGTATCACGCACACGGAGTCCCGCACTGATCTCAATTATCCCCTGTCTATGCAGACACCATCAATCAGCCAGCAGTTGTCGTAACTGCAGCAGTTATGATGAATCCCTACTATTTGGATGAGCCAATCATTGTTCGTATAGGCGCCGGTAGCAGAGCTGAGATTCGAACTTGCAAGTTCAAGATGTCAGCACTTGTGTGCTAGAGTGTTTTTTACTGCTGCGCAATCTGAAAGACATCTCGAACTGGTCGGTTCAATCTCAGCTCTGCCACCCGGGCAGGCTGGGTGCCCACACGGACAACGATTGGCTGTTGTTCAAGAGGGGTGCTGGAAAGGATTCCTCATAACCGATGCAATTACGACCTCTGCTGGCTGATTGATGGTGCCTGCACAGAGACTAGGGAGAATGGGGATCAGGGTGTGTCTCTCCGTACACGAAGCTGATCCGCATACGAACTCGCCTGGTGCAGGTGAAAAGATGCAGTCGGCTACTGCGCACGTGTTCTCAGATTGGAGATCAACATCAGTAGAGGAAGCGTAATGCAATTGGGTAATTGAATATGACTATGATTGGGAGGTAAATTCAGACTGTATGAACCTCAGTAGCAGCTTGCAAACATTTATATTACAATTTATTTATACGGCTACTTTTCTGAATATTTTGAATTTGGATTCTGTTTGGATAGTGTTTTTTTATTATTAAAAATTTGCTAAATCATTACAAAAATAATTTTCGTTTTTGTACAACCTCTTTATTTTGGTCAGGGTCATAATGGGTCCGGTTAATCCAGAATCACTGGGTTCAATGCAGTAACAAAGCTTGGACAGGATGCCAATCCATCACAGGACTTCCAACCAAAGAAATGAAAGGAATCCCACAACTGTCATGACATACAATGTAAAGCCAAAAGTACTGAGAGCGCACTGACAAGACCGTCTCCCAATGGCTAGGCTGTTTTGGCCATTGTAATAGAGATTTAGGTTGCTTTTCTTACTACAGTAGGGGGCTGTGTTAAGTGACAAGAGTTTTCTGAAGTACCCTAGAGCCCGTGTAGCTATATTTATCACAGTAGCATTACAGTGAGGGCTCTCAGTCTGTTCGTGCCCTACACGAACTGAGATTTCTCCGGATTCCTTGAATCTTTTTACAATATTATGTACGGTAGATGGTGAAAGATGTAAATTATTGAATTTGGCATTGAGAAATGTTCTTTTTGAACTGACTCTCATGAAGACTGGAAGATAGTGGTGAGAAATGACCTATCACTGCTTGTACAGACTGATCCTTTGGTGAAGCATCACTTTATACTCAATAATAGTTACCAATCTATCTGCATATTGGGAATGTTTCAAAACAGTGTACCCTCAATTTTCTATCAACTTTTAACTCTTATTTTGCCTCAGTCCCAATTTTTGGTGTATGTTAGAAACATTGAATTCTAAATGTCTTTCTATTTTCATTCCACCTCTATCAGTTAAATAAAGATTCAAGAGAATTAACAAATCACAGATTCTAATTTTATATTTGTATTTATTTAAAAAACGTCCCAACTTTTCTGGAAATGTGGTCTGTAGATGCAATGCATTGGTTACATTTTCTTTGGCTTTATTCTCATTAATGGTTTAGAGAGCATTACAGCTCTTTCTATTAAAAATCAGTCAAACGTGACTCTTCTCTTTTTAATAAGCTATGATAATCTTGCTAATGTGCCGCCTGTATGAACGGATACCAGTTTAACTTTAATTTAAAGCAAGATTGTGCTTAAGCACTATTAAAAAAAAAAAAAAATTGTGCTTTCTGAAGCAGAACAAGTCGGGACAGTATGCAAAATGTGTTCAAAATTAATAATAAGAATCCCATTAAATGGATGTGATCACTGATCGATTAGTTGATCATTCTGACCCGTTCCTAATAACGTTTATGTTCTACATGGCATTCCTCAGGGATTTTAGGTAAAGGGGGTTTGTAGTCTTGCAGGATCTGAATCGATATGACAGAACAGCAGGCGGGTAATTCACTTTACTGAGGGCTACTGACCCCTGCTCCTGCCCTTCATCAACCATGTTAGGACTCAGCCCCCCAGAGACACAGAGTCAATGCCTGGTGTCTGTGAAGTCACATTATTGATGGGATTTTGGATCCCCATGGAGAAAGAGATCCAGCTCAAAGGGCTTAATCGTCACAACAGTCAGGAAAATACACCGCAAAGCAAAGCTGAACGGTGAACCACTGCAGGAACACACAGAGTCTACAGTTTACATACTAGCAATGTAACAATGTCCAATAAATAAAGAAATAAAGATTTGCACAACTTGCGTCCAAGTCTTAAGAAATTTGAGACAATCTTCCTTATTAATAATTCTAAGCTGGTGAGGAAGGCCAGCTCTGTGGTGGGTCTGGAGCTGGATAGTCTGGAGGTAGTGTGTGAGAGGAGGATACAGGACAAAATTAGAGCCATCATGGACAATCCTTCTCACCCTCTTAATGAAGACCTATGGCGGCTGGGCAGGTCGTTTAGTTGTAGGCTCATTCCAAAGCGACTTACAATTGAGACTGCATACCTTGCTCAAGGGCCCAACAGTGGCAAGCGGGCAGATGTGGGTCTTGAACCAGTGGCCTTCCAAATACTAGTCCTGTACCTTCACCACTGAGCTACCACTGCCCTACACCAAAGAGCCAAAGAGCAACACAGAATGCTTCAGGTGTTTTTTTGTGCCCACTGCCATCAGACTGCATAACTATAGCAGAAAACACGGGCTGTCCTCACACTGGCAAGCCAGCCCCCACCTGACAGCTGGTTGTGCCACACTGAATGCTGAGATTGCCCTCATGCTCCCTCGTTATTCAGTCTGTTTATCGCTTAGAATTAAGGCACCTCAGTAGGCAGCATTTTAAGGGATCTAAGAATTTAGACATGCATTCTTCTCGGGAACACGTAGGATGACGTGAAATGCATCTATGTAGGGAGATCACTAGGTTTTCAGACAGACCTTGTGAGTGTAGACTGAAAAACAAATTGATCGGATTAAAAAATCAATTTTAAGAGCGCTACACATGGCTGTTTAGTTCAAAGCAGGGTGGAGTTCTCTGAATAAGCCTAAAGGCTGTTGAACTAAATAAATTCTCATTGATTTTTATTTTGTATAAAGGTGTACAAGTGTCATTTATTTGCAAATTCGGCATGTCAGTGACAATTTAACCATTTTTGGTACACAGAGGGAGATGTGAGCTGGCATGCAAACATTGGTTTGAATGGCCTGAGACTAACTGTGTTGACGTCATCGCTGAAAGTAGTGTGTCTAAATAATCTGCCTTATAAGCTGATGTCTTATTAGAATCCTCTCTATTTAGGAAGATGCCCATGTAGGCAGTAGGCAGCCAAGACAGCTCACTAGGTTTCCAGACAGACACAAAGAATGAAGTGACTGGCAGTCAGTGAGCCTCAGTAATCTCCAGAGACAATCAGTAATCTCAGCTCGCTTCACTCCTCCCCGTAGTATTGACCTAGAAACGCACATCCGCTTTGTTCTTTCTAAAGACGAGATGTCTGGCCATGCTGACAGTTGCTCAGACACTCTTGTAACCGACTCAGACGGATCGGTGGAGACTTACCACTGCGGTGGCAGTGCCCGCTCCGAGCGATGCCCAGCTTAGGATCAGAGTCAGCACGCCAACTGTCATAATGCTGAAACAAAGAGAGAGAGAGAGAAAGAGAGAGAGAGAGAGAAAGAGAGAGAGAGAGAGCATCCCAGGAATCATAAACTAGAAACAACAAGGAACACAATTATACAAACAGATGATAAATGGGAGCAGTCTGTTCATGCATCTGTGCACAAATTCGAGCGAGAATGAGACAAATAGGAGAAAAAAAAAGAAACCAGGCAGAACGACTCCCCGGTGGGCGCAGAAAGGCAGCTGATGTTTTCTCGTACCAAATCTTTTTTCATATTATGGTCTTAAAAGCAGCGATAAAGTGAATTGGAAGCACTTAAAAATTAGTTAAGGGCGCACTCACACATACACACATTCATGCGTACGCATCCTGCCTGGCAGAGGGATCGATAGGCATTAGGGAAGTAAGTGGAGGGAACTCTGAGCGAGAGAAAAAGCTGAATGCATGTAAAACGAGTTAGTGAAAGAAGAGAGTAGCCGGCAGGTCGCCGACATGCTAATCACACAACTATTTCACACTCGGTTTCATCTTTAGATCGCATGGGTAAGGACACATCTATTAAAACCTGAACTGAACAGACCCAACCGTGAGCTGTTATGCTTACTGATTTTGTTTCTTTATATTATAATATAGTGTTTCTCATTGTATCTTTTTTATATTTCACCTATATATATATATACTATATCACCTATATTTTAACAGAACTGACACTCCGTGACCCAGAGATGCGGACTCGACTCATGACTCGCAAAGAAATGACTCGTAAACAACAAGAGTCCCTAGTGTCAGCATGTGTTAACATTAGTTTTGTGTGATAGTTATGTAAATATATATATATATATATATAAATATATATATATTAGGGCTGTCACGCAATTAAAAATTGTAATCGAGATTAATCGCGATTAAAGAACAAAATTAATCGTGATTAATCTCAATTAATCGCAAACTAATAATTAAGCAAAATTTTAAGTTATGCACATTTTTATTGCAAGAACGTGTTTACCAATACAAACATTTATAAAATATGATAAAAATATTAATTCTAAATTCGTTTTAGAAAGCACATTATCTGACAAAAGTGAGGATCTTTTCCTGTTCATAACCCTGACACTGAAATCAGGTGCACCAACCATACCCTCAACTCAAAAATAGTGTTAATTAATACAGTCCATGTAAACGCTTGGTCCATATAAATATCAGATACAAATGTGTTTTTAAAAAACTACATCACAAATATAAATCATGTATTTAACCATGTGATTGAATAACCTGAATAAACTGTAGAGACCGGAGGGGGAGGAGGCGGAGCTACGCGGTTTTGATGGACAGCTCTAGCAGCCAATGAAAATACTCGTTACAGAGATCGCGTGATTTCATTCATCTTTTCATCAACACGTAAAAAAAGTGAAACCCGCTTAAAGTAGTTTTTCATCGGACAGCGACGATAATTGATGACTTTTTCTGTTTGAACAATTTAAAACAAAAGATGCGGGCCGTATAAAACCCGATCGCGGACCTGCCTGCTTTATACAGTATATTATGATCCAGTGATATGATCCAGGGCCAGTGATAGCTCAGTGGTTAAGGTCCTGGACTAGTAAACAGAAGGTTGCCGGTTCAAGCCCCGCCACCACCAAGTTGCCACTGTTGGGTCCCTGAGCAAGGCCCTTAACCCTCAATTGCTCATCGTGTTCTGCTCATTGTGTAAGTCGCTTTGGATAAAAGCGTCTGCTAAATGCTGTAAATGTAAATGTAAATTATGATCCATTTAACAGCAGTGTTTGTAAAGTTCCGTGTACAGTTCATGCGCTTTACATCCTAATTCATCTGAAATACAGTTAATTACCACAGAGACACACATGTATGTGGCACAAACAGCCAAATAAAAATAGTTAGATTAAAAATTTGTATCTCAATTATTTTTTTTAATCGCGATTAAAATTTTAACGCGTTAATCGCGTTAATTAACGCAATTAACGACAGCCCTAATATATATATATATATATATATATTAACCCACAGCGCACGCAATAGGTAAATGTTACAAATGTTACAACCAGCTTCCGGCGTAGTGATGAAGCGTCGCTCCCTACTCCCTACACAGTTTGAAGTTCACTTCATTTGAACATTTTCATTACCTTTGAATTGGAATCTCACTTAAAATGGTAGAATACCCCACATAGTGCACTTCACAGGAACAACTGGGGTGAATGGAACGCTCCTACAGAATTGGCGCTAATGGTTGAAAGAACCAATCAGACCTTCTGATTTTCATTTTTAGTAAGAAATGCTGTTATTTGCATTTATTCAGTTTGCGTCACACAGATGATGTCAATGAAACGCTTGATTGGCTTCATAACGAGTTCGTGTTTTACTTCACAACCGGGAAAAGTTTGGAGGTTTTTAATTATATGCACATTTACAAAATATCGGATTATATTCCTAATGGGACACACGGTTATAAATTTAATAGCATCTGGAAGAACATAAGCTAAGGTAAGCAGTGGTTATGATTTTTTTTGGATTTGTTTTGGATTTTGGTTGCTGTGCCGTGATTTATCGAGGGCTTTTGTTTTGCAATGAAAACAAAACGTATCAGTTTAAGCTTTTAACTGGAACCTTCTTGTTACGGAAATTACATTCATTTGCACAATGACTAGGAAAGTAAAGGCACTAAGTAAAACGGCAAAATACAGTCGCTAATCTGTTGTTGTTTATCTGAACTTACATATTATTTGTTTATTTCTACGCTACATTTCTAATATATGGTTTGTGTATATTATATTGACTCGTGACTCGACTCGGACTCGTATTTTGTGACTTGTGAAGATCTCTGCCGTGACACTCCTAGATGTTGCCAACCATGTCAACACGTAGCCCTGGATCGCTGGGCTATTGGAATTTACCGCTGTGCCACCCGAGTGCTTGTGAATACTGTGAATGCTGTTTATTGTATTTCAGATGTATTTTATTGCCTACTCTATGTCTGAGATGAATTTTGAACCCCTTGCATGTTTACCTTACAGAATACGGAGGTAAGTTACGCACGCTTACAGAAGAGTTATAGCAAGAATAAACAGCAAACACAGACTGCAGATCCATCTCTGAGCTTAGGCGATGCACAAATAATGATGTGCGTACATCTGTGTCTCTAACATCTGTTATTGCTGATATATGTCTGTTTTAGCACCGCTTTTTCTTATTCGGATCACGATGGGTTCAATCCACTTGACGAAAGACAGGGAACTCTCACACTTAGGGCAAGTTAAGCTCCCATTAACCTGACTGCATGTCTTTGGACTGTTGGAGGGAACCCACACAAACACAGGGAGAACATGCTCCATAGAGAAAGTGTCAAAGTGTACCCTTAGTAATTGTATACCCACAAAATTCATGTATGTTACGTGCCTCATGAGCACTCATCAATAAAAAGAAATAAAAAGTGCTTGCAGAATGAAACAGGGGATAACAGAAATCAGTGCGTGAGTCTCCGTGCGCTATACGGATCTCCGAATGAATCCGAATTGTACTGGTGAAAAGAAGCAGTAGGCTACTGCGCACCTGTATTAAAATACTGTATTAATTAGATGCTAAATAGCAGCATTTACACTAGTGGTCTCAGACTTTTCACCCCTAATTGACATGATAGTGCATATTTGGGGCAGTTCTGAGCATCCACCCCCACACAAATAGCACATTCCTTTAGTTTTCTGTTGATACGGGGGCAGTCAGTGTGTTTACAGACAAGCTATTTCGATGAAGAAACACTCACAGTGTAAGCAGCCAGCGAGACTGCTTCGCTAGTCCCAAACAGCAACCCAAGCAAATAGCCAGGTCCAGAATCAGCAGCAGCAGATACGCCAGCCATCTGAAAGAAACAGAATCCAAACAATCACAAGCCTGATGGGTTTTTTTTTACCCAAAGACATTAAGGAGCCCCTCAAACATGCTGAACGCTCGTGTTTAACGGGTATGATGTACGACACAGCAACAGCTGCAGGCTGAGTGTGTGCATGTTTTAAAACGGTTAATAATTTAACAGAGCAAATCTATACACATGAGTATTTCATGAGTCTCCCACCCATGGATGTGTCCCCATCTGTAAACATTTAGGCCTAATATAGATTAACAATTTGTTCAGCAGTTCACGCAATTTATGTAAAAACTGCATCACAGACCGTTCCACCTGGGAATGGAACCAAGGACATACCCAGGTGCTACCCACCATGCCACCCTCTTAAACCTTTATGTAACTGACAAAAGTAAAAGATAAACAATATTATGCTATGTTCTGTGATGAACTAGGGCGGCACGGTGGCTTAGTGAGTAGCACTGTCGCCTCACAGCAAGAAGGTCCTGGGTTCGATCCCCAGGCGGTGCGATCCGGGTCCTTTCTGTGCGGAGTTTGCATGTTCTCCCCGTGTCTGCGTGGGTTTCCTCCGGGAGCTCCGGTTTCCTCCCACAGTCCAAAAACATGCAGTCAGGTTAATTGGAGACACTGAATTGCCCTATAAGTGAATGGGTGTGTGTGTGTGTGTGTGTGTCTGCCCTGCGATGGACTGGCATCCCGTCCAGGGTGTTACTGTGTGCCTTGCGCCCATTGAAAAGCTGGGATAGGCTCCAGCAAACCCCCGCGACCCTAATTGGATAAGCGGATAAGAAAATGAATGAATAAATGAATGTTCTGTGATGAACTGGCAACCTGGTCGGGGTGTTTCTTACTTTCCGCCCAATGAATCAGACCTACAGTGACCCTGATTAGAATTAAGCGATGGTTAAACAGACAATGACAATCCACCAGGGCTAAAATCCAGGTTTGAATCTTATCAGTGCTATCAACCAGCCAGGCATTTATACAGGCATGATTGGCGCATGTGTTAGTGTATAGTGTTTCCTAGTGGACTTGCTGCAACCCTGACCAGGATACTGCAGCTGATGAAAACCAATAATTGAATGAATAAAATATGAACACGCTTTGATTTTGATGTCAGCAAAACACTCAAAAAAGTTGGGACGGGGCAAAATTTGGGCGAAGTGATTATAGATGAGGGTATGCTGATTGCGTATGCAAGAAGGACCCACCTGATTGCACCAGTTTCAGTTCTGAGAAACCCAGTTCAGTGTGTTTTTCTCCCAGAATGAATCGAATCATTTAAACAAATAATGATTCTGAATCATCTGACTTGTATTTTCAGTTCACAGACAGTATCACACAGTCTACCTGCCATTCTCTTTGTTCTGGTGGCACTTCATACCACTAGGTGGCTATGTGTTTTAAGTTCAAACCGTATTTATGTTTAAACTTTAACAACCCCAAGGAACCAACACCAAGAGCTATGTCTGTCAGACAGACCGGATTCTGCTCCATCTCACCAAAGAAAATCACTAAAAAAGAAATGTTAAGAGCTGATGCAATTAAGTGCAGCAGTGCTGTATCGGGTCGGCACATCAAAAGGGGGCACATGTCCAAAGAGGTTGAAAACCCCTGGCGTAGTGGTTAAGGTACTGGACTAGTAATCGAAAAGTCGCTGGTTCAAGCCCCACCACTGCCAGGTTGCCACTGTTGGGCCCTTGAGCAAGGCCCTTAACCCTCAATTGCTTACTCAACATACTGTCACAGTACTGAAAGTCACTCTGGATAAAAGCTAACCACACTGTTGTCTTGCATCAGACAATAATTGTGCACCATGTGTGTGTTTATATGGTACCCATTACAGGAGGCAAATCCACAGACACAATCCAGCATGCAAGGGTAAGAAAATTCCCATGCATCCTGCATCCTGACAGAGAGAACCAGATAAAACCGGCTTATTCAATTTGTCCTGTAAGTAATGCAGAAAGGTGTACGCTTTCTCGCTCGATACTACAGTCCTCCGGTCATCAGAAACAAGATCCCCACATCGATACGCCCACTGCTAGTTCATAACGCACCAGTCTACAAGCCGGAATGTGATATTCAAAGGGAATATATGAGTCAATTCACTGAACCTATCGGCTTCGAAAGGGCAGCAGAAATGAGCGAGTGCTGTAACGGCTGGATAAAGGTCAAGAGACTCCTCTGCATGACTCTTCGCGTGTTAATGGGGCTTGTCTAAGGAGCAGAAGCTGTTAAAAGTGCTGTGGAAAGCACCACGTCTGATGCTGAAGAGATGTGACCGACCAGGCTCGTAATCCATCATATGAACGCGAACGCACTGATATAATATAGCCTGGCTCCTGAGATCTCAATGAATAAGAATGGGCGGAGCCAATCACACTGGCATGTAATGTATGGGTATATACACCGATCAGGCATAACATTAAAACCACCTCCTTGTTTCTACACTCACTGTCCATTTTATCAGCTCCACTTACCATATAGAAGCACTTTGTAGTTGTACAATTACTGACTGTAGTCCATCTGTTTCTCTGCATGCTTTGTTAGCCCCCTTTCATGCTGTTCTTCAATGGTCAGGACCACCACAGAGCAGGTATTATTATTTAGGTGGTGGATCATTCTCAGCACTGCAGTGGCACTGACATGGTGGTGGTGTGTTAGTGTGTGTTGTGCTGCTATGAGTGGATCAGACACAGCAGCGCTGCTGGAGTTTTTAAACACCTCACAGTCACTGCCGGACTGAGAATAGTCCACCAACCAAAAATATCCAGCCAACAGCGTCCTGTGACCACTGATGAAGGTCTAGAACATGACCGACTCAAACAGCAGCAATAGACGAGCGATCGTCTCTGACTTTACATCTACAAGGTGGACCAACTAGGTAGGAGTGGCTAATAGAGTGGACTATTTAAAAACTCCAGCAGCGCTGCTGTGTCTGATCCACTCGTACCAGCACAACACACACTAACACACCACCACCATGTCAGTGTCACTGCAGTGCTGAGAATGATCCACCACCTAAATAATACCTGCACTGTGGTGCAGCTAACGAAGCATGTAGAGAAACAGATGGACTACAGTCAGTAATTGTAGAACTACAAAGTGCTCCTATATGGTAAGTGGCGCTGATAAAATGGACAGTGAGTGTAGAAACAAGGAGGTGGTTTTAATGTTATGACTGATCAGTGTAGAGTATATATAATCCTGAAGCAGTGACCTGTAGTACTCGACGTAGCTGGCCCGGTTGGTGACTGCTGTGATGCTCTGTCTGGTATGGCTGACGTTAGGCATGGCGGTGAGCTGGCGGACGATGTTGTCAGCCATCTGCTGCATGAAGCGCAGGGTCTGGGTGTAGTCTGCCCTCGGCGAGAAGATCTCATCCAGACGTGCCAGGTGCTCCTTCAGCCGTACCTGCATGATGTTCAGTGAAGCGTTCACCTGAGACAGAGAGTCAGGAGAGCATCGTTAACTACGAAGTACAGACAGTTCATTACATTTAAAATACGTGTGACATACAGCTTAATATTTGTAATACTTTTTAGCATTTTAAAAATGTTTGTTATGTTTACACATAGATTTGCAACTATTTGATTCAGATAAGTGGCGCTTGAGTGGTGCAGCTGTAACATGCGACCTTTTTTGATACCTTTTTTTCTTAGACCCTATACCTTAGAAAGAATGTGGGACCCCCTCGACATCACTTTCAGCAATGATGACAAAATGTATTAATTCTTGCTCATGGGAAATTTGATACATTCACGAAGGTATTGTGAGAGAAAAATGTTCATTTACACTAGAAGTATTAATTCATAATCAATCACTACTTGGAAAATTTAGATATGCTTAAGGCATGATTGCCAGTAGTCATATTCCAACTGTTACTGGATGTGTACATAGTGTACGTAATAAGAAGTGTGTCAATTGCATTGTATGCCGTCCAAAACGGAGTTTCTATCTTCTAGCTAAGAAATCTCTGTGGAATCTTCCACTGTCCTACAAGGACACCGACGGGAGTATATAAGAGTGTTTATTTTTTCCTGTGTTATCACATTCACAGAGCCTCAGACAAGATTAAAACTCTTTTCTACTTACAATCCAGTCTTTGAGGTATTTTATAAAGGGTTTTTCCACCACAAATTGGTGCCCAAACACGTGGGGTGGTTTATCTTGTTATTTTCTGATTTTGGTTAATGTAGCATTTTTTTTATTTTTTATTTTTACCCCCTTTTTCTCCCCTTTTTAGCGCATCCAATTGTTCAATTTGCATCGTGCTTCCTCTCTGTCTATGCCGAACCCTGCCCTGACGGAGGTGATTGAAGCTAACCCGTATCCCCTCCGAAACACGAGCAGCAGCCAGATGCATCTTTGCCACCCACACATTGACGAGTTTGGCGCCACCTAGCGTTGCATGCGGAGAGACACACCCTAAGGGCACCCTCTCCCATCTCTGTGTAAGCGCCTCCAATCAGCCGGCAGAGAACGCAATCGCATTCTGACAGAGAGAGACCCACATCCGGTTCTTTGTCCCACCCCCCATATGAGCAACCGGCCAATCGTTGCTCATATAGCCACTCAGCTTCGAACCGGTAAAGCAAGGCTGGATTCGATACCACGCTCTGAGAATCCAGCCCTGGTTGCAGCGCGTTTCTTTTTACCGCTGCGCCACCTGAGCGGCTTACAAACCCTTAACTTAAATCTTTATAATACAAACTTCTGCAGTGTCCCAGTATAATAATTGGTGATGAAAGGATAAATCAAAAATCCTAGCCACTCTTTATTATTTTTTCAAAGAATATTCTTGAAATTCGATCACCAGTATAGTCCAAAAAAACAGTCCAGATATTATACCATTGTTTGAGGTTATCTTTAGCCCAGTATGTTAAATATTCCATTGGCAAAAAAATCAAAAATTATTTTATGCCAGTCAGAGAGTGTTGGGGGTCTGTCAGAGATCCACTTCAACTGCTTTTGGATTTTTAAAAATAAATAAATAATAATGGACTCTAATACAGAACATATATAAAGCATTCAGATTTTGCTTGCCTTTTACATCTATCTTGTATTTGGAATTGGGTATTGTGATACCATATTAACAATGCCCTACTAGAATTCACGGGACGATCACGGTTTGTGATGCAATTTTCACAGCTGTGAATTAAGTAGGGCCTTTAAAGTAAAAAAACTTGGGGTGGGGACAAAATTTGAGTGAATTGGTAATAGGTAAGGGGGTATGCTGATTGGGTTTGCAAGAAGAACCCACCTTAATGCATTAGGTCCGAGAAAATAAGTGTTTAGTTCTGAGATTGGAACCCCGTTCAGTGTGATTTTTTTCCAGAATGAATCGGATCATTTAAACAAATAATGATTCTGAATCATCTGACTTCGAAGTCAAAAATTATATTACTGTGATTCTGACAGTCGTATTTATCAAACCTCACGAATGCACTAATCCCGGATCAGTGTGGCGTTGACGACTTCTAATGGATGTGATTAGCACTGACTAATCCATTTGATAAAGTACTCGCCCATGAGAGAGAGATATGACGGTTGAGAGTTGAGCATAGTGGCTATCACAGCAACATGCTGTCTGGAATTTAAACCTGGAAGGCGAATCTGCTCTAGAAATTCACTAATTAGTGTAATTATCCTGTAATTAATATAAACGGCTGATCCATGGATGGCGAGATAGCAAAGCCAATTAAGTACAGGTTCACATCTTCGTGAGATCTTATCTATTTTATTTGTCACAGGAAAGAAGAAAGAGCTGAAATGCTTCCATCGTCCAGTGTGTTTCATGTCCTAATTATTGTTTGGTTCTCTGGGCAACTAAAATTGTAGACCCATTATTTAAAAAATATGCATCCTTTCATATTTTATATTAAATTTAAAGTCGGGATTAACCAACAGATGCCTGCAGCTTTATTTCCAGATGGGTGAAACAGACTCACATTTTTAATTACGTGATTCGATAATGCCAGTCCTCTTTTTTTTATGTATTTTCTCCCGATTTTTAGCGCATCCAATTTTTCCCAATTGTGTTATGCTTCCTCTTTACTGGTGCTGACCCCCGCCCCGATTGAGGAAAGCGTACTGACACACGTCCCCTCCGATACGTGTGCAGTAGCCGACTGCATTTTTTCACCTGCACCAACCGAGTTCATATGCGAATCAGCCCTGTGCACGGAGAGCCACACCCTGATCAGCATTATTCCTCTACTCTGTGCAGACGCCATCAATCGGCCAGCAGAGGTCGTAATTGCATCAGTTATGAGGTCCCTATCTGGCTCCCTACCTGTATGAACAACAGCCAAATGTTGTTCATATAGCCGCCCAGCCCAGCCGGATGGCAGAGCTGAGATTCGATACGATGTGTTCGAAATCCCAGCTCTGATGTGCTAGCGTATTTGAGGTATTATTACCTGGCAGAATTTCAAATTCGGATTCCTCTGAAAGCCCCAAGGTTTGGTCACCTGATTCTTTTGGAAACACTGAGGTCTAAGCTGAAGAGCTGAGGTGATCGAGCCTTTGCAGTAGCTGCTCTGATATTATGGAACAACTTGCCTTCCCTGATTAGGACTGCACAACCACTTGTAGCGATTGTAGAAGATATAGATATAGAAGATATACTTTATTTGTCTATATACACATACGGTTAAAATGAAATTCTTTCTTCATATATCCCAGCTTGTTTGGAAGATGGGGTCAGAGCGCAGGGTCAGCTATCGTACGGCGCCCCTGGAGCAGAGAGGATTAAGGGTCTTGCTCAAGGACCCAACAGTGGCTGCATAGCAGATCCTGGATTTGAAGTGCCAATTTTCCGGTTGAGCCTGTACAGCACTTTTGTCAACCACGGTTGTGTTTAATGTGCTAAATAAATCAACTTTGCCTTGCCCTGCCTTGGTGTCAATAAATGACTGGCCTGCACAGACCCCTGACCTCAACCAAATTGAAACTTATAAGTCACAATAAGTCATTTTTGGTAGCCCAACGTATGTGAATGTCAGCAGTCGTGTCCCATAATATGATGAAAAGCCTTCCAAACAGACTGCTAGCAACAACCACATATGGTTGTCCATTGTTTGACTAGGTGTCCATTTAACTGCAGTTAGGCAGAAGCAATTTGGAAGACTGTAGGCTCATCTATACCCCTTTGTTAATTCTGCAGGACATTAGGCTGCTTGTAAACTGCCTGCATTTCCTCTCTGAGTCTCTGGGACTCTTTCCAGTCTGCTGTCAAAACCATCTAATGTAGTTCTTGGACTTGTCATGAGGCCTGAATGTGGGGCTTGTAAAAAGAGGCAATAAAGACAGTATAATCTCTACAGCGCCTTACATTGTATTTAAATAAAACGTTCATGTTTAACTGTCTCGCAGGAACGCATCAGGCTACACATCAAGTGCACGTCCACTTGACTTGTAGATTCAACTGATTCAACGTCTTCCAGAATACAGATGGACCAGTGTGGTGAGCTAGATAAGACATCTAAGATTATGACCTTCCTTAGATCAGAAGAAGAGGCCGGAGATGCCAGGATGCCATGAATTAGCAGATCAAAAGCTGTGCTTCGGAGGCTACTGGCCAATTGCTAAAGATGAATGGAGTTCAGAAGAATGGAGTCCTGTCAGCCAATCAGGTTAGATCATTCTCGACATTATTACATCATCAAGCCGCCATTTACGGTCGAGATCCAGGGAGAACCAGGGAGGACACGGTGCTGAAAGTTTGCTGTTTTGAAAAGCCACGGAGTTCAAAAGAAATGGGTTGTGGAGTCTGAGGCTTGATAACACAGCACAGGCGTTCGATACGCTCCGGGAGAGGACGGGTTCTCCGGTGATAACCATCAGCTTATCACACGATGCAGACAGCTGCTGAGAATTTTAAACCCAGATTTAAAAAAGAGCTTCTGTCTTTGTCTAGAGGCTGTTTTGTGAATGATGATTTGACTGCTGAATTCATTTCCTTACAAACATCAAACGTGTTTGTCTGTTACTCCTGGGACCATACATTTTTACTGCTGCATGTTTTCCAAAGAGGAAAATAATAGCGTGCTCTGATTTGAAATGGAATTGTATTTGACGTGCCGCTTGTTATAACACGCTTGGTAATTCGGATCAGTAAATAAAAAAAATGAAGTGGGATTTCTGTTGTAAATGAGAATGAAGATGTCTTATGCCAAGTTCACACTACACGACTGGATCTCTTGTGATCGGGAGTCTTTCAAGTCGGTGTGTTCCAAGTCACTACACGACTGATCCGCGATAGGGGGTTTCACACTACACCATCTATCACCAAATGGAATCGCAGACGAGCTTCTCTGGTCTCCCAAACTATGTTTTGTCAGGAAAACACAGGCAAGAAGTGACGAAAGGTTTAAAGATACCACGTCAACAAGTAGCGAGCGATCAAAGTTTGTGTGCTGATGTGCAGCGTTCAAGCGAAAAGGAAAAATAAATGAATCTGAGTGGATTTGGCAACGCGAACGGCATGGATTGTTCTATAGTGAGTTGGAGGTTAATAAATATTTTTTGCAATGCAACGTTGGTGTTATGTTTTGTACAGAACGATCAGGTCAGTGTGCCGATGTATTCTGATTAGGGCTGTCGAAGTTAACGCGATAATAACGCATTAACGCGACCTCAATTTAACGCGATTAAAAAAATTAGTGCCATTAACGCAAATTCTAGTTCATGTTGACACTTGACTGGTAGAACAAACGTTTTAATGTCGGACTGGCCACCGTTTTTCATTTGCGGTTTGTTAACATAATGTAACCGATCGTGGTAGTGATGCACTTGCATAATAAAGAAATAAATACACGCTATATTCACAAGTTGTCGGGAGCAGAACACTTTATTACACTTAATTAACTTCTTCTTCTGTACCGAATACCGGAAAGCTGAGTCGAGCACGTTAGTTCATGAACTATGGAAGCCCCAAAGGGTCAAAACACACTCACTTCGTGTAGAAACGTCCATCAAACCATCGTCACGATACAACCACAGACAAGTCTGATACAATAACTACACCTTATCCCATCTAAAGCACCGCTGATCTACAATGTTTGCTGATGGAGAAATTCTAACCTACAATCTGACATTTACTGCCTAGTATGTGAGTGAATAAACTCCCTTACAGTTTTCTCTTGTCCCAGCAGTTTTTAACATCAGTACATTTAGCATAAAATGTGTTCACCATTTTAATTGTAACATTTCACTTAAAAATCCTTGTTTTCTATAACATTTACACAGATTTTTTTTAATGCGATTAATCGCGATTAACTATATGAAATTCTGAGATTAATCGCGGTTAAAAATTTTAATCGTTTGACAGCCCTAATTCTGATATAAACTATATTATGCCCCTGTCCCACCTTTTTACACTCCTCCCCTGCGTTTCCCCTCACACCGTATCTTGCGTTCTCATTGGCTGTTTGACATAGCACTCATTGCCAGTCGGGCAACTCAGATTCAGATATCCGACATGCTAGAAATCTCGCTTCGGTCCGCTCAGATCGAGTCGTTGAGTAGTTCACACATAGCGACTGAGAGCCGAGTTTCGATTGTCGAGCGAACGCCGACCAGTTGCCGAGCGAAAATCAGGGCAAAAATCGTGTAGTGTGAACCAGGCATTAAGCTAAACAAGCTTTTTTTCAGTGTAGTTCTCAGTCTGAGCCCTCTCATAGTTTCTCATATGTTCTTTGTTTCACAAGGGACCCTTTGATAAACTAAAACTCATGGTAAAACAAGCTATTAGAACAAGGGCAGACCTTAAATCAGGCCACCAAGCCCAAGGGATCAGAAACAGTATGTTTAATTTCTGAGTGGAGAGAGTGGAGTGTCAGTAAAAAAGGAATCAGTTCTATACTTCTTTCATCAATTAGCTTATTTTATCAATTTTACATTATCCTACGCTCGCAGACGATGGCGGATGATGCGGAGAAACGTTATTTTCAAATGTAAATAAATTATTATTGATTGCAAATTTGGGCTTGTCAGCAAATTTAACCGTTTTCGGGACACGAAGGAAGATGTTAGTTGACATGCTAGCGCGCTTTGCCACCCCATCCCATTGGTTTGAATGGCATGATGCTAACTGTGTTAGCTTAGTTAGCGAAAACTGATGGAATCGCTGTCTAATCGCTGTCTGTAGAGCGTCCGAATAACATGTCTTATAAGTCGATGACTTATTAGAATCCTCTCTATTTAGGCAGCTGCCTATGTAGGCAGTAAGACAGCAAGGCAGCTCACTAGGTTTTCGAACACACCCTATATGTATATACAGTCGATGGCGGCAGAATGTAGCTCATGAAAGAAACTGGCTTGGTGGGTATATAAGGTGTGAGATAGGCTGTCTGTACACATATGCAACTTCGTTAGCAAAGGTGCAGTGAGCATCCGTCTGCTTCGGAGCCCTATACGCAGTAGGGTTTGCTGAACTGTTGATTTAGACCAGGGGTCTTCAACCTGTGGGGTGCGCCCCCCTGGGGGTTTGGAATACGAGATTATTATTATGAACCGGTGGCACACGAGACTGGCGGAGGATGCGGCAGGCATCCGCGATTGAGCCGTGGTCCACTAAGGGGAGGGGTGCATGGCGAGAGCCGTGCTTGGCATCCGTGCCCGAGGCGTGCCTCATCCAGGGGAGGGGGGTGTGGCGGAAGCAGCGCTTGGTACACGCGACCGAGTGCTGTTCCACCAAGGGGAGGGGGGCGTGGTGTGAGGGGGGGGCGCAAGTCATGCTCGGCACACGAAGGGGGGCGCATGCCTAAAAAGGTTGAAAACCCCTGATTTAGACACACGTCTGGTTGCCCACTGTTTTATTTTGGCGGTGAGCTGCTCCACTAGAGCTGTTCCACCTCGTTGCGGTCATGGGTAAAAGGGCCGATTTATCAGAGATGCAAAAACGGACGATTATTGGCTTTTGGGTCAAGGGTGGCAGTAGTTCTATAAGAAAAGCCAATCATGTCTTGTGTGGGTGCACAGCTGGTCGACCGCACTTGGGTGCCTGATATTACCCCGGTACTTGGTTCGAACCACAGATATATTTACTGTCTATATAAAGTTGAACTTGTTCTTGCCATGTTTGTATAGGTGTCCTCTTGGTACCCCGATGTCTGTGCTTGTGAATGATTACCTCTTGGTCAAACAACGAAAGCAAGACAAATTCCTACCTGGTTTTCAATGGCACCCAGGGTGTGATTGGCATTGTTGAGTGAATACGCCATTTGATAGATGCCATCGTTGGTTTCGCTGTTTCCATAGAAACCGACTCCCACTGCAGAACTGCAATTAAAAGGCATAGGTATATTTTTATTACAGATAAACAGGCTGCTCACATGCAGTATAATAAAGTTTTCAATTACATGACACATTATAGTCATCAAACATCACAGAAAAGTTTGAAGCCGCACTGGATTTTTTCTAAGATGCATTTCAACACACGTGGATACTTGATTCACATAAAAATAAAAAGGCTTCTTTATATTCTCAAACGGGCGTGGTGGCACAGCTGGTGTGTACCGCACAAGATGGTCCTCCCCCTGTGTAAAGAATTACATGTACCACACATCATGCGGGTAGTACGGTGGCTCGGTGGGTTAGCACTGTCGCCTCATAGCAAACGGCTCCTGGGTGTCTGTGTGGGTTTCCTCCAGGAGCTCCGCTTTCCTCCAACAAATCCAAATACATGCAAGTGACGTGGTGGTGGTGTGTTAGTGTGTGTTGTGCTGGTATGAGTGGATCAGACACAGAAGCGCTGCTGGAGTTTTTAAATACCGTGTCCACTCACTGTCCACCCTATTAGTCACTCCTACCTAGTTGGTCCACCTTGTAGATGTAAAGTCAGAGACGATCGCTCATCTATCGCTGCTGTTTGAGCTGGTCATCTTCTAGGACGCTGCACACGGGGCGCTGTTGGCTGGATATTTTTTTTTGGTTGGTGGACTATTCTCAGTCCAGCAGCGCTCCTGTGTCTGATCCACTCATACCAGCACAACACACACTAACACACCACCACCATGTCAGTGTCACTGCAGTGCTGAGAATGATCCACCACCTAAATAATACCTGCTCTGTAGCGGTCCTGTGGGGGTCCTGACCATTGAAGAACAGCATATAAGGGGGCTAATAAAGCATGCAGAGAAACAGATGGACTACAGTCAGTAATTGTAGAACTACAAAGCTAATAAAATGGACAGTGAGTGTAGAAACAAGGAGGTGGTTTTAATGTTATGGCTGATCGGTGTAGCTGTGTGTGTGTGTACGATCAAACAGCAGTTTTTTGTGATAAGAAATACGGAAGACTAAAATGTCAGTTTAATTAAACAACTGTTGTGTGTAATGAACCCCCAGTTCACCCTTTCTGCTTCCACGCACTTAGACGACCTTATCAGAGCCAGGTGTTCCATCCACCTGCAGACCATTAAACACAAGGACTCCTATTTTCCTCATCAAAATGCAAATACAAAAATACGACCAGAGATCACAGCAACTGAGTCTCTGGTACATGTGCATGTGGCATTAGGTGATATTTGCTGGTGTTACTGTTGAAGACTCTTAAATTCGTACTCACTAATATGCCTTCAGGAGGGTGGTGATTGAAACAAGACATGTTGACAAGGCTGGGCTGTAGGAGGAAAAGCAATGGAGTTCCTCTGCCGGCAAGCTCGGGCGCGTGTTCAAGGGTGCAGCTCTCTGAGATAGACGGACGATATTGAGGGCAGGGATGTGAGGAAAAGCCTGTGCATGTTACTTGTACTCACTTTCATCGTAATTCAATAGCAGCTTAAAAGAGACACACTTCAGATGTGTATTCTTGTTATGGAGCAGGTGGCACAGCGGGATGTTCCGCTAGCACACCAGCGCTGGGATTCTGAACTCTTCGAGTTTGAATCTCAGCTCTGCTACCAATGCAATGCCTGCAGCTGACAAAATTGTCCATTAAAGTCTGCTGGGTGGAAAATGACCGGACTATATAGTATTTGGGGTCTTTGCCAGCTTAGTAGCAGAGAAGCAAGGAGATTAATGCACAAATCTGGCCTCACGCCCAAATCCACCAAAGTATGGGCAAATAAGAAGGGGTCGGTGGACTGCACACACATCAGAGAGAGTGTGTTAGGCAAATATACCCTCCTCGGATGCAACTGGGGTCTCCAGCAAGAGGAAGATGAATCGGCCAGGCTAAAATAGTGCTAGAATATGCATAAATGAATCAAGTTGTGTCCTGGCATGCTGATACAACAGCCAATCAGATTATCTATCTATCTTTTTTTTAATTTTTTTTTAGCATTTTCTCCTTTTTTTCTCCCCCTTTGGTGCGTCCAATTATCCAATTATGTCACCTCATCTCTTGTGCAGGCGCCTCTAATCAGCCGGCAGAGGTCGTAACTGCACCATTTTGACAGAGGGAGACCCACTTCCGGCCCCTTGTCCCGCCCCCCGACTGAACAACCGGCCAATCGTTGTTCATGTAGCCACTCAGCCTCGAGCCGGTTAGGCAGAGCTGGATTCTATACCATGTACCCGGAATCCAGCTCTGGCTGCAGCGACAAAATTGTGTGGCATCAGATATAACATGTATGCTTAACATATTTTAGGGTTTTTTGGGTTTACATTGGGTAATTTCTCAGCTCTAGGTCGGAAGTATATTTGGCAGGTCAGTGTCTAGTTCACATTCAGTCGCTACGTCCGAGTTTGTTGTTATTAAATCCTAGAAATATCACTTTTACGCCTGTGCTCTGCCTTTGTGGTAGTACCAAGCAGAAGTTTTGGATCGATGTGTGTGTAACACCTCCCCACACTAAGCACCTGCATGAATATAAAGTGCGGATCACAACCCACTTACCTACTGCCCGCATTATTGTAATGGATGTATGAGATCTTCTCTTGTGCACTACTTAGCTTGTATATTTTTCCTTATTGGTTTATTTCCTTAGAGCCTTTAATTGCCATTAGAAGGACATGTTATCTCCGAAACGCTAAATTAACCGTGAAAACCATTAACTAAATTAACCCTTGGCACACCGATCTCAAAGGCAGTAAGGCTGCACTCACATGATTCCTATGGAGTGAGGAGGCATCGCTTACCTCGCTGCTTACCTCATGCATGGTCATGCGCTACGCTTGAAGTTCTGATTGACCTTTGATAACCTTTGCCTCAGACCTTTTCAAAGTGCCGCCAATGAGACGGAGACAGAAACTGATTCTCAGTGTTTCACAAAACCCTGTCCAATGTCTGGTATGACATTGGGAGAAAAATACGCCATGGCGACTAGTGAACCATGAAATGTGGAGACTGCGTTATCTCGTTCTAGAATGGGCCAGCAGCAATGACCTACTGATAAACGTGTAGGGAGTTCCTCAGACACAAAAGCGCTGCTGGAGTTTTTAAACACCTCACTGTCACTGCTGGACTGAGAATAGTCCACCAACCAAAAATATCCAGCCAACAGCGCCCCGTGGGCAGCGTCCTGTGACCACTGATGAAGGTCTAGAAGATGACCGACTCAAACAGCAGCAATAGATGAGCGATCGTCTCTGACTTTACATCTACAAGGTGGACCAACTAGGTAGGAGTGCCTAATAGAGTGGACAGTGAGTGGACACGGTAGCATGCGCTGCTGTGTCTGATCCACTCATACCAGCACAACGCACACTAACACACCACCACCATGTCAGTGTCACTGCAGTGCTGAGAATGATCCACCACCTAAATAATACCTGCTCTGTGGGGGTCCTGACCATTGAAGAACAGCATGATACCGGCTAAAAAAGTATGTAGAGAAATAGATGGACTACAGTCAGTAATTGTAGAACTACAAAGTGCTTCTGTATGGTAGGTGGAGCTGATAAAATGGACAGTGAGTCAATGGCACAGCCAGCAGAAAGTGGTTTTGCCACGTATCGTGAAAGACATAAACACAGTCTGCAGCAATATGAACAAAGTATCGCACATCTAATAGCTCTTTATAGCAGCAATATTGCCTGTGGATGAATGTCCTGTTCCAATTTCAATTATTTCCTAGTGGCCCTTTCACCACCCGAAAGCTGCCTGTGTATCCGCATGACTGATTATACAACTAGTGTGTACCAGATTAAACTGAAGCTGCTATTCAGGGGGTAAATTAGTGTAATAAAACTGTGGCAATCTGGTCTCACTGTGGTTTACAAGATGTAACCTCTTGTGGGGTGTTCCCGGTCTGCAGTGGTCAGTATCTATCAAAAGTGGTCCAATGAGGGAACAGTGGTAAACCGGCGACAGGGTCATGGGCGGCCAAGGCTCATTGATGCACGTGGGGAGCGAAGGCTGGCGTGTGTGGACCGATCCAACAGACGAGCTACTGTAGCTCAAATTGCTGAAGAAGTTAATGCTGGTTCTGATAGAAAGGTGTCAGAATACACAGAGCATCACAGTTGCAGGGCTGTTTTGGCAGCAAAAGGGGGACCAACACAATATTAGGAAGGTGGTCATAATGTTATGCCTCATCGCTGTATGTGCCTGCTAAAATTAGATTATTTCATTATTATTATTGTTCTCTGCGACCCATATTTTTGGCTCATGATCCACCCAAGGGTCGTGACCCAGGGTCGCACGAGTAAAAAGCATGTTAGTCACTTAAGATTAAAGGAGCCCGACGACTAAAACAGGAAAGCCCCAAAAAGGACTTCCACTTTAATACAGGGCTGTTTTGAGGCTACAGGAAACACTCACACAAAGACCCACCACAAAAAACAACACAGATGAGCACATGCTAACCGTTGTCGGGTTCCACACTGTTGGAAGCAGAAGCCGTTTAAAAACACTAATGATGTAAATAAAGGAAATCTATAAGTGGACAATAGGGATTGAACAGATGGGTCATGCTGTCCTGCTGGTGGACCTTCTTAACAGCATGGGTGGACACAGCAGGAGATGGTCATGATTGTTAAACATCCTCTCAGGTGGACTCATAGGCCTCCATCTGTGTGTATGTCTTTATTCCCTATTTTTCATTTTATTTACAGTACTGTAACTACTATTATAACGACCACGTAAATAAAGCTCTGTATGGGGATGTTTTGGGGGGGCAGATGGGTTGGGGTGAGAATTCATTCTTCCTCTTTCTAAAGCACCAAACCATAAAAAATTCCAGACTCTCCGTCTGTCTAGACCAGTTACAGCTTCCAGTACTGAGCTCTTCACACTTGCCGAAGTGAAAGTGGTGCTTTTATTACATTACGTTATACATAAAGCCGGCAAATTTCCATTCATTTCCACAGCTAATCAAATCGGATGCAACCGGGAATGAATAAGCTCAGCCTGTGCTACGTAACGAGGATCTCTGGAAGACCGTTTGTTTGTGTGGCTGAACGGCACAGATTCTCACACTCAAGTCCGATTTGGATGTGGAAGTAACATAATTCACTTTTTTACACATCTACAGGTCATAGAACTGAAGCATTCGGACGCAAAAGAACGAGTTTCAATGGGTTGTTTTACCTACGAACGCAAATGTTTGTGGGACACATGGTTCAGTATGTAAGTATGTTTTTCATGTGGCTACATAAAGTGGAAAGACGTTAATTCAGACATGACTGAAGGTATCAGACCACCACTAATTTGACAATCACCAATGCAGACAGAAATAAAATTACAAAATTGGAATTACTCTGGATACCCTGGGATTCCCCTAATGTATTTTACAAATAGTAATAAACAGTAGCAATTCAATCAGCAAAGCCTCTGGTCTGCATATCTGATTTGTCACAGTTTTACTACTTCTGCCTCTGACATTAACTAGCAACAGGACTCCTGCAAAGAACTGCAAATTACCATTTACGCATTTTCCTCAACCAAAAAGAACCCATATTCCATCCAAACTTCAAAACACCTTCGCACCAGTATACACGTTTATACTGGTTAGACTTTCCACCCCTTATGCAAGCAAGGAGCCTTCATAAAACAAGCCGTGGCGCTATAGGCTTTCAGGCATTTCTGCATCTCTAATGGGTTTGGTACATCATCTGAGCTCTTAAGCACTGCTAACAGCTGACCCCACCCTGGACCTTTCTGTAAGGGTCCTGCAGCTATAGTGGGAAGAAGAAATTAGCAGATAATTCTATTAGTGTAGTCCTAGAGTAGGATCTAAATAAATCGCTGAGAGGACTAGTCTGGGTGCTTATGAGAGTGGCGAAAGGTACTTTAATAAAATGTTATTAAATAATTCCACTAAAATCTGTAATGCAGGGAAATTAAATAAAAAGAATATACACCGACCAGGCATAACATTATGACCACTGACCAGTGAAGTGAATAACACTGATTATCTCTTCATCACAGCACCTGTTAGTGGGGGGGATATATTAAGCAGCAAGTGAACATTTTATCCTCAAAGTTGATGTTAGAAGCAGGAAAATGGCTGAGCGTGAGGATTTGAGCGAGTTTGACAATGACCAAATTGTGATGGCTAGACGGCTGGGTCAGAGCATCTCCAAAACTGCAGCTCTTGTGGGGTGTTCCCGGTCTGCAGTGGTCAGTATCGATTAAAAGTGGTCCAATGAGGGAACAGTGGTAAACCGCCGACAGGGTCATGGGCGGCCAAGGCTCACTGATGCATGTGAGGAGCGAAGGCTGGCCCGTGTTGTCCGATCCGCTACTGTTGTCCAAGCTACTGTAACTCAGACTGCTGAAGAAGTTAATGCTGGGTCTGATAGAAAGGTGTCAGAATACACAGAGCATCACAGTGTGTTGTGTATGGGGCTGCAAAAGGGGGACCAACACAATATTAGAAAGGTGGTCATAATGTTATGCCTAACCATATACAGTGTATCACAAAAGTGAGTACACCCCTCACATTTCTGCAAATATTTTATTATATCTTTTCATGGGACAACACTATAGACATGAAACTTGGATATAACTTAGAGTAGTCAGTGTACAACTTGTATAGCAGTGTAGATTTACTGTCTTCTGAAAATAACTCAACACACAGCCATTAATGTCTAAATAGCTGGCAACATAAGTGAGTACACCCCACAGTGAACATGTCCAAATTGTGCCCAAAGTGTCAATATTTTGTGTGACCACCATTATTATCCAGCACTGCCTTAACCCTCCTGGGCATGGAATTCACCAGAGCTGTACAGGTTGCTACTGGAATCCTCTTCCACTCCTCCATGATGACATCACGGAGCTGGTGGATGTTAGACACCTTGAACTCCTCCACCTTCCACTTGAGGATGCGCCACAGGTGCTCAATTGGGTTTAGTCCATCACCTTTACCTTCAGCTTCCTCAGCAAGGCAGTTGTCATCTTGGAGGTTGTGTTTGGGGTCGTTATCCTGTTGGAAAACTGCCATGAGGCCCAGTTTTCGAAGGGAGGGGATCATGCTCTGTTTCAGAATGTCACAGTACATGTTGGAATTCATGTTTCCCTCAATGAACTGCAGCTCCCCAGTGCCAGCAACACTCATGCAGCCCAAGACCATGATGCTACCACCACCATGCTTGACTGTAGGCAAGATACAGTTGTCTTGGTACTTCTCACCAGGGCGCCGCCACACATGCTGGACACCATCTGAGCCAAACAAGTTTATCTTGGTCTCGTCAGACCACAGGGCATTCCAGTAATCCATGTTCTTGGACTGCTTGTCTTCAGCAAACTGTTTGCGGGCTTTCTTGTGCGTCAGCTTCCTTCTGGGATGACGACCATGCAGACCGAGTTGATGCAGTGTGCGGCGTATGGTCTGAGCACTGACAGGCTGACCTCCCACGTCTTCAACCTCTGCAGCAATGCTGGCAGCACTCATGTGTCTATTTTTTAAAGCCAACCTCTGGATATGACGCCGAACACGTGAACTCAACTTCTTTGGTCGACCCTGGCGAAGCCTGTTCCGAGTGGAACCTGTCCTGGAAAACCGCTGTATGACCTTGGCCACCATGCTGTAGCTCAGTTTCAGGGTGTTAGCAATCTTCTTATAGCCCAGGCCATCTTTGTGGAGAGCAACAATTCTATTTCTCACATCCTCAGAGAGTTCTTTGCCATGAGGTGCCATGTTGAATATCCAGTGGCCAGTATGAGAGAATTGTACCCAAAACACCAAATTTAACAGCCCTGCTCCCCATTTACACCTGGGACCTTGACACATGACACCAGGGAGGGACAACGACACATTTGGGCACAATTTGGACATGTTCACTGTGGGGTGTACTCACTTATGTTGCCAGCTATTTAGACATTAATGGCTGTGTGTTGAGTTATTTTCAGAAGACAGTAAATCTACACTGCTATACAAGCTGTACACTGACTACTCTAAGTTATATCCAAGTTTCATGTCTATAGTGTTGTCCCATGAAAAGATATAATGAAATATTTGCAGAAATGTGAGGGGTGTACTCACTTTTGTGATACACTGTATATATATATATAAATGTGTGTTTACTGTCAAATACGTGTGTACATTGTCAAATGTCACCAACTGCACACACATGCACACATATTTATATATATATATATATATATATACACACACAAACATATATATTAATCCCTCACTTCACAAGCCCTGCAATTTATTATTATAACGAAAGCATCACATCACAGTACATAACAGCCTTACACACATACTGATGTACAATTTACATACATTTCTCTACATTTTCCACCATACATTAGAAAGTCTGGCTGATTCCCTTCTTGTTATGTGTAAATATCACTGAATCCAACCTCACAGCTAAATTCTTTTCATTTTTATATTTCTTTTTTATTAACCACTTTATCCTGGTCAGAGTTGCGGCAGGACTGGACACACTAGGCGCAACGCAGGAATACCCTGGACAGCCATTACTACCAGTAGTCTATAAATACAGTTTAACTATGACACAAAAACATAAAAAAATGAACATGGGTAATCTGAGTTGCTTTGAGTTCAATCAATGATTTCACTTTTTTAATTAGATTTTGGCTGCTAGAGCAACAAACCAACCCATAAAGCTCAAAACAAACTGTTCTTTTTTTATGCACTATATTCTATGTTTGAAAATAGCTGAAAGGACTTCAGTGAATGGAATCATTCTAAAGCACCAGACTTCAGCTTAATACTTTATTAGTGTAAATTAGAGTGTGTGTGCTGTGAGAGACGAGGCGCCGATCTACAGTAGTTGCTTCCGGTATTGAGCAGTAAAGGATAAAGAGCATAAGAAAGAGTTATGAGAGTCTCCGCTAAGCAGAATCAGGCTTAAGCACTTAACACTACAAAGAGCTCTGTGTTCAGAGGTGGAATGTTAACAGCTGGCTAATTGAATCAGAATACAGCACTTAGACAACTGTCACGAGATTAAGCTGCACTGTTCTGCAATACGATTAGCCACTTTGGCAAAAGATCATTTGTTTTCTATGATTGGTGTTTGGATCCAGTTAAGTCAGAAGTATGGTGGAGCCACCAGTTCCCAGGAGTCTAATGGAGTTTAATGCTATTACATCATTTAAAAAGAAATGAATGGTAATAAGGCCAAGACTATTGTATTTCTCACTTTTGATTAATGCAAGTAAATTACTAAATGCTACATAAAAGCCCAACAGTGGCACCTTGGTGGTGGGGAGGGGGGCTTGAACCTTCTGATACTAGTCAAGTACCTTAACCGCTGACCTACCACTGACCTTTGTTGCCTAAGTTGTTGCCTAGTGCTTGAGGAATTTTGGAGGACTAGGAATCAGAAGGTTGCTGGTTTAAGCCCCACCACTGCCACGTTGCCACTGTTGGACCCCTGTTGACACTTAACAGAACTAGTGTCAACAAAAAACTAGTCACATTTAAAAGAATAGATGTTGTGTAGTTTAAAGTGGTGTGATTTCGCACCATTGATATAAATGTTCTCCTTTTTATACACCCCCACCCCCAATTTTCTCACAATCTAGTCGTATCATATTGCCTGATTTGCTGCAAATTAGGGGAGCCACACCATTGCACGCTCCACCCGACACGTGTGCGGAGCAGGCCGCTTCTTTTCACCCACATGAGGTGGGTTTGTATGGGGGTCACCTACCAAGTCCCATTATCCCCTGACTCATTGTGTGCACGCCCTTTATCAACCAGTATAGGTAGTAATTGCAGTAGTTATGAGGAATCCAGACATCCCAAGTTGCAAAAACTCATTTTAGGGAGGTACCCCCGTACCTGGACCTGGACCTCGACCCCCCAAGCCCAAAAAACAAACAAAAAAAAAGCTAAAAAACCTCTCGCACACACCAAAGGATATGGGTGATAACAGAACTTTTAGGAGCTGCTAACTGAGCTACTAAGCTAACTGTTCGCGTCACAAACACATTAATGTGTACTACATAGTGCACTAGATAGTGTGAAAGATAATAGATTTATGTTCCCTACATAGTGCACTAGATAGTGTGAAAGATAATAGATTAATGTTCCCTACATAGTGCGCTAGATTGTATATTAGAAAAGAATTTATGTTCCTTACTTAGTGCACTAGATAGTGTACTAGATAATAGACTTATGTTTCTTACATAATGCTTTAGGTAGCGTTAACGGATTTAGGTTCCCTACATAGTGCACTAAATTGTATATCAGATAACGGATTTATGTTCCCTACATAGTGCACTAGATAGTGTATTAGATAACGCATTCATGTTCACTACATAGTGCACTAGAAAGTATAACTACAGTAGATGATGATTTATGTTCCCTACATAGTGCACTAGTTAGTGTATTACATAATTAATTATGTTCCCTACATAGTGCACTAGTTAGTGTATTACATAATTAATTATGTTCCCTACATAGTGCACTAAATTGTATATCAGATAATGGATTTATGTTCCCTACATAGTGCACTAGACAGTATATTAGACAATTGATTTATGTTCCCTACACAGTGCGCTAAATTGTATATCAGATAACGGATTTAATTACGCGTGCGCGTTTGTGTCCCTCTTGGCCGCTCGTTCTAGATTCCGGGAGATTTTATCGGACTTGCGGGCATCAGGGAGCCGCTATGTATATGCGGGAGACTCCCGGAACTTCCAGGAGACTTGGGATGTCCGGGAATCCACTCTGACAATCCAACCCCACAGACGAGCCAGTCATTGTCCATATAGGTGCCCGGCCTGCTGTCAGCAGAGCAGAGATTTGAACTCTGAGTCCGAAATGAACTGTTTTACTTTTGTTAATGACGGAAAATTGTTATAAATTCAAATTTTTTGGCCAACTGCACATGAATAATAGTAAGTGGTCCATCTTGACAGCTAATGTCTTTATGCTTACTATGACAAATCAAGGACAGCTTGACCCTACTACTTCCTGTTACCACTTCTGCTATTATGAGAATTTTGTGGTTTTGCATACTCAAATGCTCCTATCATCTTCCAAGCACTGGTGTATCCTCGGATTTCACGCCTCATATTTCTCTGATTTGTACTGGGCATTGTGAATCATGTGTCTGAGGGAAGCTGTTCTATTAAAGTCACTGCTGCAGCCCAGTTCCATCAGCAGGAATAGAGAAGTGGGAGCGCTCAGGCTCACCTTATTTACTAAGCCTCGAAACTCAGAAATGCAAATAAAGCATGATTGGGAGTTTAAGGAACGATGTTTTGCTTTGACCTGTGTTTGCACTAGGCTTAACGTTCGACTTAAATATAAACCTCCACTCTGCTTGATCTTGTATTATTGCTCATTTCACATGTTATCCCCACTTTATTGCAGTATTATGAATATAAATCTTACGCTGCTATCCTTAAGAATACATCAAAACACGCTTTATGTTCAAAAGTATGTGGACACCTTAACACCGTGTTGGCCGTACCACATGCTAGGAAAGTGCCTTTCTCAAACGGTTGCCACATAGTTGAAATAGTACATTTATTGCTAATATCGCTGGCCTTACACTTACGCTGTGTCATAGTTAAAACACAACCTTATAATAAAGCCTGCACGTTATAATAAGCCTGACCAAGTGTGGGATTCTGCCTTTAAATGACCATTCCTATCAAAAAGAATGGACTGGAGACAAACACTCATTGAAAACTAATACAAATTCATTGATCATTTTATAAGCCACAACTACCAACAAGATCTTATACCATTACTGACTGTACAGTTACAATCTTTGACACCCCCATGGACCTGAAATATCAAACAAAAGGCCATAGCACACCCATAGCACCCCAATTACCAGATGTTGTTTGGGTGGTGGACCATTCTCGGTACTGTAATGCAATGCTACTACCATAGTATTAAGAGGGTTGTGTTGGAGATTGGAGAAGACTTTCTAGTATTTAAAAATCCCAACAACATTGTTGCACTCAATACATTCATACCAGAACATCTGAGACTACGTCATGATCATGGGTCTGTCTCAAAACCTAGTGAGCTGCCTTGCTGCTTACTGCCTACCTAGGCGGCTGCCTAAGTAAAGAGGATTCTAACTGACATCGAACCGTAGAAGGCAGGTTATTAAAACGTTCTAGTTAGACAGCGATTACATCATCGCCGCCACCTCAGTTCCTCTGGGCTATCAATTAAAAGATTATTGGTTCCCTTAAGCAAGACCCTTAACCCTTTGGGCTCCAGGGGGACTGTACAATGACTGACTCTGTGCTCTGACTCCAGCGTCCACACAACCAGTGATATGCAGAAAAAGAACATACTTGTACTGCTTGTTTTCCACACACAGTTCTTACACTATCATCCATCCTCTCCTTTTCCCTCCCACATACCCCACATGACCTCAGGGCATTGTGTAAACCGTGAGAATGAAGTGGATTTACTCACCATATGACCAGGCCCGCGATCACAGCGGTCCATGTGACGCAGCAGGTGTCGGGCCTCTTGGTCTCCTCGGCCTCCTCCCTGCGCCAGAAGCACAGGCAGCTCAAATAGACGGCCAGAATCAGCAAGCTCACACCGAGACCCATGGCTGCCATGCAGGCCAGAAAGATCAGAGACTGTCGAATACAGGAAGGAGATACCACAGGGCAATGTTAACAGCCAAAAATATTCATGGATAATAATAGTTGCCCTGCTTCAGACGTAATTAAGTCCTAATTTAGCCCCTTAAAACAGAGTATTACGATTCCTAAATGTTCCAAAGACAAGAAGACAATAAAATTGCCGTGCCCACGCTGGCTGGCACCTAAAGGGGTGGAAGTACAGATTAATGGAGAGTAAAGTTCTTCTTAAACGGCACTTCAAAGCATTTGCTCTTAATGAAGCATTACCCGCTACACCTGGGAGCAGATGGGGGCTGAGGACATCAAATATGCAGCAACAAAGACAATCAGTCAAGAAACTCCAAAGTCTAATTCAATTCTGTTTAAGATTTAAATTTTTTACCCTAATTTTCAAGTAAATCAATGAAACGATCTCTGCCTCCCCATGAAACTCAATTTCCACCTTGATTCAGACCGGGACCTGTTCAAACCATTGGCTCACCAGACGTAAAATCAATAAAGGGTTAAAACTAGAGATGGGACGATCGATCGGCTACGAATCGGTATCGGCCGATTTTTAATCAAAATATGCTATCGGCGATCGGCGATATTTCCTAAAAGTAGCCGATCCGATCGTGTGATATATAAAGACCATGTTAAGTTAACAGCTCAGTGGATTGATCCAGACTTTGAGCTACGAAGCACCAACCATCACATCACCATTCATCAACCATCGTACAGAAACCATCGTGAAAGCTCTTACGATGTAATTTTGCTGATTGTAATATTTACTTTAAAAAGATAATTCAACCCGGTCACATCTGAGTCGATTCTATCAGCACGTTATATAAACTCCTGGTTCACTTTGGTAAATCGTAAGCGGTTCTTACTTGTGATGTAGATGAGAACAGAAAACGTTACAGAGCCAATCCGAGGCAAAAGTTTATTCATTACCAAATTCGTTAGTTCAGGATCATCTGCTGAACTTTTAGAAAACTTTTAGCTCCTTAGACGGAACGAGTCTGACGGTCGGTTACAGATCTGTGGTAATAGCAGTTTAATGAAGCTTTTTAATGTAAGAGAGTCACACAAAATGTTCTGTATTAGCTGGTGTTTATTTAAAACCACGACATTTAATTAATAACAGTAAACACGGAGAGATAACTGAGAAGAGAAACTTACGCTTCACATAAAAACGAATCAACTCATGAATCAATGAATCACTTATAGCGATACTGTGAACAAAGCGTATCTTCTAAAGGCACAAACACACACACGCGCGCTTTATTTACTGCTAATCCACCCCCCCCCCCCCCCCCCCCCCAATCGGAATCGGCTATCGGCCGATGTCTCTGAAAGGAGATCGGAGATCGGAATCGGTGCCAAAAACCCCGATCGGTCCATCTCTAGTTAAAACCATAAGTCAAAGAGTTAACACACAAAGGAAGTATTGGCATCAGATCCCTCTCTGAGCTCCGGTGTTAATGTGGGGGTAATTTTCAGCTCAATGCACTGTTAACTGCATTAACCCAGTTGGATGGTTTCCCAAAAATACCATATTTCGCCCTAAAGGTCTACTGATATTGCTTATGCGATAAAGACAATAAAGGCCGTAAAGAATCAGCTAGTCTGTTGTGTTGGCGGTGTGACAGCATGATTGTCATATGGGAAAACATTGGCTAAGTGTACCTGTACAGACCGCTGCACAAAGATACCTCGGCAGTAAGATCAAAACAAGGAATCCAACAACGGCTGCTTACAACACATTTATAACCACCCTGTACTTATTATGGGAGTTGTGGGTCCATCATAAGGCACCAGGCACTTGTTTATTCATTCATACTCACAATTAAAAGATGCCAAGCCAATCCAGGCCAAGTAAAACAAAACCGAAGCAGACTATGGGACACCAAGTCTAACTCCACAGAGACGGAAATTAGAGAGGGAGATCGAATTTGCTTGCTGAGCCATTAAAAAAACACCTCAGGTTCTAAATGCAGTCTGGATGCAGAGGTAAGAGGAGTAGAGGTTCAGCTTCTTCAGCAAAACAATGACTTAACTAGACATGTCAAGTATGGTTTATAAAAACAGCTTATAAAATATGAATATTAGTTTTGCTAATACTAAACCAACTAATGGCTGAGACTGATTGTGGCAATTATCCAATATACACTCTATTAAAACATCACAACAGTAAAACATTACAGTAACTAATGATGAATTCAAGACTGTAGGAGTTCTGTCAGTGCAGCGCTATCACTGAGATTTGGGATTTGAATCCCAGTGGTGCTATCGGCCGCTCAGGAGTTTACACAGTCTGATGTTGGGGGTTGTGTGGCTGAACTGCTTAGCCATAAGGAAGTGCACTTGTCAGTTTTTGCACCTCCCAAGCCCAGATAAAAATAAGTATTGTTGCATCAGGAAGGGCATCCGGTGCAGAAACTGTGCTGAATCAGGTAAGCAGACGAGAACGATCCCTGTTGCAACCTCTAAATACGTAAGCAGTCAAAAAAGTCATCCCATCCAATATCACCCATTCTCCTATCGGGCAATTTAGTGTCCACAATTAACCTGACTGCATGTTTTTGGACTGTGGGAGGAAACCGGAGCACCCGGAGGAAAACCCACGCAGACACGGGGAGAACATACAAACTCCGCACAGAAAGGATCTGGACCGGACCGCCTGGGGATCGAACCCAGGACCTTCTTGCTGTGAGGCGACAGTGCTACCCACCGAGCCACCGTGTCATCAAGCAGACCAGTATAGAACTTGGGTGGAATAATCAGACTGGTCAGCACAGAAACACTGACCGCATTTAACACCTTTGGGATGAAATGCAGGAGCCGGACCATCCAATATCACTCACTCACTCACTGTCTTAACCGCTTGTCCAATTAGGGTCGCGGGGGGGGGGGGGGGGGGGTGCTGGAGCCTATCCTAGCTTTTCAATGGGCGCAAGGCACACAGTAACACCCTGGATGGGGCACCAGTCCATCGCAGGGCAGACACACACACACACACATTCTCCTATAGGGCAATTCAGTGTCTCCAATTAACCTGACTGCATGTTTTTGGACTGTTGAAGGAAACCGGAGCATCCGGAGGAAAACCCACGCAGACACGGGGAGAACATACAAACTCCGCACAGAAAGGACCCGGACCGGACCGCCTGGGAATCGAACCCAGGACCTTCTTGCTGTGAGGCGACAGTGCTACCCACATTGTGTGCTGTGATTATCCACTTAAATCATTGAAATCCATAAACTGACATGACTTAAATGCCTTTTACAAGTGCACTTAGGTGAAAAATGCAGATAAACGTTTTAAGATCGTGTTAAATGCTCCCAGCCCCGGTAATGACACATTTTGAAAGTAAAAAAAACTCAGATATTAACCAAAATACCGAAAATTTGCAATAATACATAATAAAAATGCACTCATTAGATATGTGCACGTTACACATGCGCGCGACGCTTCTGCGCTCGAGCTACTTATATTCACCACAGAAACACAAGCGCTTGTCCAGCACTGTCAAATGTAAATAAATCAATAAATTAATAAATTAATAAATAATAAACTGACCTGCTGGTAGTTCACTTCTTCTGGTTTAAATACACTATCAACTGCTTGGAAATTAAAATTAACGTGAGGGAAGTTGTGAAGCCAGTAAGTCCACCACGGGGCAACGTAGTCCTGTCGAGCGGTCGCCATCCTCAATAACAACAATAAATCCTCACACTCTTTATACTTACTTTACACGACTGTCCGTAAAAAACAAGAAAGTAAGCGTTTTGTTAAAACAGAGCCTAGACGCATTTCTCCTGGTTCGTGTCGTTTAATATAATATGAAAGCTGTTTATCGTCGTTATTCTGTGACAGTTATTCCACGTTTAAGCATCATTGTTAAAATCCACTCAGCTCTGACAGAACTCGAGTATCTTTAACACGCATGCGCAGAGGAGAACACAACCAGCGCTACTATGCGATACTGAGTCGATTCATTCGACTCCCAAACGGCTCTTGGTTCAGTAGTATTGCTAGGTTTTCCTCACCAAATTCAACTCTGTGATACAGGTTAGCATCGTGTTGATGTGGTTAAAAAGTCGAAATAAAACAAATTTAAGGGTTGCAAATGTAACAATGTTGTTCTGAAACGTTATAGAGCAACGTCCCAGTCTGCTTTCTTGCACAATATTGTAAAAACATTAATATTCAGTATTATTTGGTGACCTACAATGTTTCCCCCCAATTGTCAGTCAAGAATGAATTAAAAGTACGTTTGACTTAAAAGTGTCAGTTATTTAAATGATCCAAATATGTACATTTTTGACAAAACACTCACTTTCTTAACCGCACCCAATTAGGGTCGCAGGTGGGTGCTGGAGCCTGTCCCAGCTTTTCAATGGGCGCAAGGCACACAATAACACCCTGGACGGGGGCGTCAGTCCATCGCAGGGCAGACACACATACACACACCCATTCACCTATAGGGCAATTCAGTGTCTCCAATTAACCTGACTGCATGTTTTTGGACTGTGGAAGGACATCCACACTCCGCACAGAACGGACCAGGACCGCCCCGCCTGGGGAACGAACCCAGTACCTTCTTGCTGTGAGGCGACAGTGCCGCCCTTGACAAAACAGCCAATTAAATAAATGTAACAGAGAATAGCATACTACTTTACCATTTTAATTGCAAAACCTATACTGTTACTTTTCAATCACCATCACTAGATAACTATAGTGTGAAGTTAAGCTTTGAAAATTCTAATAAAAATCCTATTTATCTGTTTTTAACATTTTCTGTCTAAATGTCATGCCCAGTGTCTTAAGATTTTTTATTCCAAAAGTACATAAGATATTAAAAAACTGAGCATCTAATGTTACATACATTGTCGAGTCACATTATTAAGACCACTTCCTACTTTCGACAGCTGTGGCAGCGTTATGGTCTGGGAAGTGTTTTTGTGGCATTCTCTAGGCCCATGCATCCATGTAGAAGGCACTCTCAATCAATCTGGGTATGAATCCATCCTTGCAGATCACATACACTCATACATGCTGATTGTCTTCCCAGCAAGACAGTGTGACATGTCACACGGCTGGAAATGCCTGAAATTGGTTGAAAGAGTACTACCCTGAACCCAACTGGGCATCTGTGGGAACACCTCGATGTTCGTGTTCGCTCTATGGATCCTCCACCATGCCCCCTTCAGCAGCTGTGGGATGTACTGCAGTCAGTATGGCTTCAGATACCTGTGACAACCTACCAGCACCTTATTGAGTCACTCCCAGGCCGTCTAGCTGCTGTCTGTGCTGTACACGTCGGTTACTCTGGATATTAGCTGGTGGTCATAATAATGTGACTAGAATGTGTCACATTGGACTAGATTGGAAGAAAAAGCTGTTGGGAAAATGTATAAATTAAATAGAAAAGTTAAGGCCCTTATAAATACGAAAGGGGCAGGGGAACAACTCTGTATTAATACCCAGTGTTTAAAATGAGATGTCTAAAAAGTATGTGGTCAGATGTCAACATTCCTTTGGCCATATTGTATGTTTTACACAAATGTCCTGTTGTAGAAGCCTGGTGATTATTGCTGATATCTATTAAAATCCATTCCTTCATCGGTCAGTGCAGTGTTTGCTGTGCCACTTGCTGCCACACAGTCCCAAAGCATAGTAGACACCTGTCATACTTAACAATGGGCAAGGTGTCCTTCTTCTTTTTCATCAAACATACATTTTCTGATCATGACCAAAGAGTTCCATTTGCACATCAGTCCACAGTCCATTAGAGCTTGTATCTACAACACCTCAGGTTCATCTAGATGTTGTTTTGCTTACTTTGGGTGTTAATTTTTATAATAAGGTCACATATAAAGACTAGGGCACATTGCATCACCACTACTACATCAGCCGGATCTTCCTGCAAATCCTTTTGCTGTGATATAGAGGTTTTGCTTTGCTTTTTTGGCCAGCATACAAGCTGTTCGATCTGTGAGTATTCATAGTCTTCCAGATCTTGCCTTGACATCCATGTTTCCTGTTGGCTGCAATTTTTCAGTTTTAAGCTGTAAACATTGCAAGCTGGAAGGGCTTTGTTGCAAGATTTTTATAGCCTTCTCCTGCTTTGTTGGCAGTTATTAGCTTTATTTTTAGATCCTCATAAGCTTTTTAGAGTTGCCAATGGTTGTTAACTGTTAGCTCACTTTAACAAGGAAATCTATTATTTTCTGTAATCGTTCAGTAAAAATAGAAATGAGAATGATAGAAATATAGAATTACCCAACATTGAAAAGATGCTATAGAAATCCTTAGTTGGGTGACTAAGTCTGCTATTTATTCACCATTTGTAAGGATGAAATTGTCTAAGTGTTAAACATGTATTTATCAAACATAAAAATTAATTCTTCAAAACAAAATAAACACTATTTTCCCATTATTACCTGGTGTCCTTCATTACCTGAATTACCACCTACACTGTTCAAATAAATCATCGAGTGTTCATTTTGGCGCAGCTGGGTGTACATAAACAATGTAGGAGTTAATTAATCACCAGGGTTTTGATGCGGAGCATTGCTATAATTCATTACTATAGGCTCTTTGAATTGCATTCTGAGTTGTAAAGGACGCAGTGTGAAGCTGCACTGTGAAAGAGAGATTTATTCTAACCAGGTCACGTTAAATCTCAAAAGGCTCAGGGTATTAGACCATAGCAAAATTCATCCCGTAGGCTGTCTCACTGATATGAGGGCCTGATTGCTAGAAAAGCTGAAATGCTGCCTGTGGGCTTGTGATTAAAGAACAGAGTGTCCATAAATAAATGGACCGACCTTCTTGTGAAATTGCCTGAAAATTGGTCATGTTATTAAAATTCATTTGCCTTTTTTGAGGTCAAGCCATATTGTCTTACACTTGTCAGAGGGTGATCTTAGAGACCATACGGAATTCCAACAAAACATTCAAGGGTATTTTCTAAATTATTTCTCAGTCCCTCCCAGCATTGATGATGTAATTACAGATGTGCAAGTTACCCCTTGCCATTGGCACCAACAAACCATTAAACCATGACAGATGTTGGTAAAAATCAGGATGGGCCTTTTTCCTTTTAGGCCTGGACAACACGTCTATTGTTCTTAAATTATTAATCATTTGAATAGTAAATTTGCCAGATCACAACATGTTCCCCTTTGTGTATGCCAATCTCAGTTGAGCTTAAGCACAAATAAAGCATGGCGTATGTTCCCTGAGTCTGGATATGGTTGATATATAGCTTTCACATAATCTTCACTTGTGCTTGTGGATGCAGCAAAGAACTGAAAGAACTGTGTTTACCGTGGTATAAGGCTTTCCCAAACCCAAACCCATGGGGTCATGTTCATTTTAGAAACATGTGGGTTTTAATGAAATGTTTGAGAGATCAGTAGTCAGGGCATTTAATATTTGTAGGCACAGAGAATTTCCCATATTATGTTCTACAACATCTGCTGCAGTAGTCAATCAAAAAGAATGTGTAGACCATGCTACACAGTTAGATGACATTATAGAACTTATAGAACAAATACAAATGAATAATGTAAATTACCTGTGCTCTGGTGGTACCCACTACTGCACTGACCCAGGTTCTAGTCTATGCAGTGTCACCGCCTGGTCGAGCGCTCCAAAGCCACAAGTTGAAGTGCCAGAAGAAATTACTTTCCACTAGCTTTAATTTAATTATAAGCCAATCACTACAATACTGTTACCTTATTATATAGGTATGGGGTATATAAACTAGCACGCACATGCTGATAAAATTTAACTGCACATAACTGGCTTCTCTGTCATATAACAATGCCTTTGACATTTGTTCTATTATTTAAACTTTATATAATGCTCTTATCAGAGAAAGGAAAGACTTGTGCTGTGGTATAAAAACATATATAGTTATTTACTTTAACTGTCCAGGAATTTTTGATCCTGCAAAATCAATAACCTAAGTAAATTCAACCACTTATTTGTATTTGCCAAGGCTTGCAATTATGTCTAAAGGTCAACAACTGACTTCCATGGTTTACTGTGAATCATAAAAGGTCAATATTGCATTGTTCATACTTGGAAACAACAAAATGAAAACGATCAATGCTTCACTGTGACGGGCTGGCTTGTTTACATTTCTCCTGACATGTTATGTTACAGACATGCCCCAAGAGCGTTTATTCCAATCTTATTTTTACTGCCCACAATCAAAACACGACTGGGTTTTCTCATAAAAACATAATACTGGGTTGTAAATTGCTAAATTAGGCCAAATTAAGCTTTCAGAATATACCTCTTCAAAGTCTTGAAGAGGTTATTCTTTCAAGAATGTGTGGACTGTACTAAAAAGTCAATTCTGTGCCAGAAAACCAGTAAAACTGGATTAAGTCTGCTAACTCAATCAAGTAGAGTGGACAAAGATCCAAGGTCATTCAGGTTCTTTCACTCCAAATTCAGGGCCTTCCCCAAAATGCTTTTCAGAATATTACTGTGACGAGTAGTGCTTTTCTAGTACTGTTTTCTTTTTACCTGAATCTGCCCACCTGACTTCTACTGTATATGAAGAACGTGTTTCCACTGCTCCAGAGCCCAAAGACAGTGTGCTTTACATTACTCCAGCCAATGCATGACATTGCATATAGTGATCTGATCGCAAGTGCTCCAGACTGTGATGATTATTATGTGCTGTATGCACTTGATGGTCCTAGTCTGTACATTTGTGTGGTGTCAATGCTAGATGTTTCCACTTACAGTAGCAGTCGTACAGTTGACAATAACTTGCTACATGCTTACGTATATGGACCTACTGTACCTCTTTTAGAACTGTTTGTAAACTGTATTAGCAATAATACAGTAACAGTACAATACTGTAACACTCGAATGTCCCCCGTGGGGATCAATAAAGGAATCTTATCTTATCTTATAAATGTCGCTAAACAGGCAGATGTCAACAAGTGACATGTTGTTACTAGGGTAATGTATAGACCTATGATTAGGTTTTAAGCATACTTACATATTTTAATAGAGTACTGAATAAAATGTGGCAGTGTTTTTAACCTAAGCCCTATTGTAAACCTTGGGTCATATAGCATTGTTTTTTAGCTTATTTACAAGTTTGTCTCTTTTCCTGGCCATCAGTGTTATTAAAGGAGTGTGAAATTGTGTTTGCACCTCCAGAATTGAGCAGAAATCTCCAGCTGTTTCGGACTGCATTCACATCGGGTAAGAGATGAGATGTGAGATGTGAGAAAAATCCCAGACATCTGGAGCTGAAGTAATGAGATTTGAATGAGGTAAACAAAAGCTAATGATACCAAATTACATCCAGTAGAGTGGAACAATTAAAACCAGCCATTCGAGTTCATTTAACATGTTTTAATAATAACATACTTTGTAAGGCTGTGATAATAAGGTCACTACTCACTTTAGTAGCAAAGGGTCATCAGTAAGTGTACTCATTAGAGGGATTATGGGTACTGACCCCAACAGTAGTGGCAAGGTTGTTTAATGTTGACATCTGCTGGACAAAGGGAGTAAGTTATGATTTTTATTTTGAGGAAAAGACAATACAGTACTGCTGAAATATGATTTACAGCATCTAGTATAGATTCAGCATTATAGATTATATATATATATATTAATTAACATAATTATTAAGGATTCTTATAATCACATGTTAAAGGGGTGGATAAATATGCAGCAAGTGAACTGTCAGTTCTTGAAGTTGATGTGTTGGAAATGTAAAAATAATAATAATAATAATAATAATAATAATAATAAAGTTTAAGGATCTGAGTGACTTTAACAAGATTTGAATCAAAAGTCTGAGAAGCTTGTCTTCAGTGTACGTTAGTCTAACGGTTATCCAACAATATAGTATTGGTTTATTGGTTGTACTATGTTGACTGACAGGTTTTTTTAAAGAATTATGAGTTTTACCTTTAAAAATGTAAATTGTTTAGACAAATTAAGACACTTTTCGTCATTTCCAGGCTAGAAAATATCAGGACAAAGATGGGCTGAACTGGACACATAAGCTATGATACTCTTTAAAGCAGACATCCCAAGTCTCCCGAAAGTTCCAGGAGTCTCCCGCATATCTGATGCCCGCAAGTCAGATAAAATCTCCCGGAATCTAGAACGAGCGGCCAAGAGGGTGCAACCGTATTAAATCCGTTATCTGATATACAATCTAGTGCACTATGTAGGGAACATAAATCCGTTATCTGATATACAATTTAGTGCACTATGTAGGGAACATAATTAATTATGTAATACACTAGTGCACTATGTAAGGAACACAAATCATCATCTAGTTATACTTTCTAGTGCACTATGTAGTGAACATGAATGCATTATGTAATACACTATCTAGTGCACTATGTAGGGAACATAAATCTGTTATCTGAGATACAATCTAGTGCACTATGTAGGGAACATAAATCCGTGATCTGATATACAATCTAGTGCACTGTGTAGGGAACATAAATTCATATCTAAAATACTATCTAGTGCACAATGTAGGGTACATAAATCCGTTAACTAATATGCTACCTAAAGCATTATGTAAGAAACATAAGTCTATTAACTAGTACACTATCTGGTGCACTAAGTAAGGAACATAAATTCTTTTCCAAAATACTATCTAGTGCACTATGTAGGGTACATAAATCCGTTAACTAATATGCTACCTAAAGCATTATGTAAGAAACATAAGTCTATTAACTAGTACACTATCTGGTGCACTAAGTAAGGAACATAAATTCTTTTCCAAAATACTATCTAGTGCACTATGTAGGGTACATAAATCCGTTAACTAATACGCTATCCAAAGCATTATGTAAGAAACATAAGTCTATTATCTTAGTACACTATCTAGTGCACTAAGTAAAGAACATAAATTCTTTTCTAATATACAATCTAGTGCACTATGTAGGGAACATAAATCCGTGATCTGAAATACAATCTAGTGCACTATGTAGGGAACATAAATCTATTATCTTTCACACTATCTAGTGCACTATGTAGTACACATTAATGTGTTTGTAACGCTTTTGGGCTTGGGGGGTCGGGGTCGAGGTCCAGGGGTACCTCCCTGAAATGAGTGTTTGCAACTTGGGATGTCTGTTAAAGAGCCAAGATGGCCACCATGAAATAAACAAGCTAAGGTAAGGAGCGGTTATCATTTTATGATGTTGTGTGCATGACCCGGGTCGCGGTGCTGTTTTTTTTCCCGCGCGCTTTTATTTCGAATAAAACACGTGAGCAAATATCGAATTTTTTTCGGTTTTTTTTTTTTTTTTAAATACTAATTTATTTGAGGTAAAATACACAGTATAAATGTAATTGTGAGATTCTGTCGGTTTGTTTGATGTAAAATTGTCAACGCTGATACAAATACAGCTCTGTAAATTACAAACTAAGTACTGTAATTTATTAGAATGTACTTTTTAAGTTTTTAAACTAAAATTTTTACATAGCTGAAAAGTTGGCATTCTAAGCTTTTAAATGGTATCGAGATAAATTAATGTATTATGTATATATACGTTATATAATGTATAAATGAATGATACAGAAAAAACGTTAATGCGCATGCGTATAGCAATGCGGTTTCTACATGTCCACAAGTCACTCACCAACAGTAAGGATTAGAAAACATGCAGTCAGGTTATTTGGAGACACTGAATTGCCCTATAGGTGAATAGTTGTGTGTGTGTGTTTGTGTGTTTGTCCTGCGATAGACTAGCGCCTCGTCCAGGGTGTTACTGTGTGCCTTGCACCCATTGAAAAGCTGGGATAGGCTTCAGCATAAATACACTTATCAGCCATAACATTAAAACCACCTCCTTGTTTCTACACTCACTGTTCAAATTATCAGCTCCACTTACCATATAGAAGCACTTTGTAGTTCTACAATTACTGACTGTAGTCCATCTATTTCTCTGCTTGCTTTGTTAGCTCCCTTTCATGCTGTTCTTCAATGATCAGGACCCCCACAGGACCACCACAGAGCAGGTATTATTTAGGTGGTGGGTCATTCTCAGCACTGCAGTGACACTGACATGGTGGTGGTGTGTTAGTGTGTGTTGTGCTGGTATGAGTCGATAAAACACAGCAGCGCTGCTGGAGTTTTTAAACACCTCACTGTCACTGCTGGACTGAGAATAGTCCACCAACCACAAATATATCCAGCCAACAGTGCCCTGTGGGCAGCATCCTGTAACCACTGATGAAGGTCTAGAAGATGACCGACTCAAACAGCAGCAATAGATGAGCGATCGTCTCTGACTTTAGATCTACAAGGTGGACCAACTAGGTAGGAGTGTCTAATAGAGTGGACAGTGAGTGGACACGGTATTTAAACACTCCAGCACTCATACCAGCACAACACACACTAACACACCACCACCATGTCATTGTCACTGCAGTGCTGAGAATCATCCACCACCTAAATAATACCTGCTCTGTGGTGGTCCTTTGGGGGTCCTGACCATTGAAGAACAGCATGAAAGGGGGCAAACAAAGCAAGCAGAGAAACAAATGGACTACAGTCAGTAATTGTAGAACTACAAAGTGCTCCTATATGGTAAGTGGAGCTGATAAAATGGACAGTGAGTGTAGAAACAAGAAGGTGGATTTAATGTTATGGCTGATTAGAGTATATAAGACAAACTGCATCAAAACCTTAATTTTTTTTTTTTTTTTAGATAAATCAAATGAAATCAAAGGTTATGCAGAACACTTCATTGCATTCTCAAGGTAATTCAGCACAAATGTATTACCTCTTTGACCTTTACTGATTGTACAAAGTGGTAAACGCTACCCGGTCGCTTTATTTGGAACACCTGTACACCCACTCATTCATGTAATTATTAATCAGCGCAGTGCATAAAATCATCCAGACGCGGTTCAAGAGCTCCCGTTACCGTTCAAATTCAACATTAGTGACTTTGATATGACTCGGCTGTGCGAAACGGGGCTGATCTGAATGTCGAAATATCTATTTTCCTGGAACTTTTATGCGCACCATGAAAATCTTTAAAAATCCAGTAAGTGGTGTTTTTACGGACAGAAATGCCTTATTGATAAAAAAAAAAAGGTCAGAGGAAAATGGCCAGACTGATTTGAGTCGATGGGAAAGCTTTGGAAACTCAAATTACCACTTCTTACAACTGTGGTGAGAAGAAAATCAATGGAGGCCCAACCTTGAGTCAGAAGGGCTACAATTCCGAAAAACCACATTGGGTTTCACCTAAAATACTTGTTTTGATAAATCTTCTGCAGTTTGTGCAAAAAGTAAGGTTAGAATTTGTTGAACATGGACCCAACTGGTAGTGGTGGTGCAGTAATGTTGGGAATGTTTAATAGCACACATTACACCTTATAATACCATTCGTTACCTGAATGTCACAGCTTGTTTGAGTATTGTAGGTGTCACAACTCATAATGGCTACTCTTTATATGAAAATAAGCATTACAGTGAGTGCAGGGTACTTCAATCGCCTCCCCAGTCACCAGATCTGAATCTAATATTGCACATTTGGGAGGATAGAAGATTCTCTAGAGGTAAATCTTTAGAAGTCTGATCAGCCATAACATTAAAACCACCTCCTTGTTTCTACACTCACTGTCCATTTCATCAGCTCCACTTTCCAGATAGGAGCACTTTGTAGTTCTACAATTACTGACTGTAGTCCATCTGTTTCTCTACATACTTTGTTAGCCCCCTGTCATGCTGTTCTTCAATGGTCAGGACCCCCACAGGACCACTACAGAGCAGGTATTATTTAGGTGGTGGGTCATTCTCAGCACTGCAGTGACACTGACATGGTGGTGACACAGCAACGCTACTGGAGTTTTTAAATACCGTGTCCACTCACTGTCCACTCTATTAGACACTCCTACCTAGTTGGTCCACCCTGTAGATGTAAAGTCAGAGACGATCGCTCATCTATTGCTGCTGTTTGAGTTGGTCATCTTCTAGACCTTCATAAGTGGTCACAGGACGCTGCCCACGGGGCGCTGTTGGCTGGATATTTTTGGTTGGTGGACTTTTCTCAGTCCAGCAGTGACAGTGAGGTGTTTAAAAACTCCATCAGCGCTGCTGTGTCTTATCCACTCATACCAGCACAACACACACTAACACACCACCACCATGTCAGTGTCACTGCAGTGCTGAGAATGATCCATCACCCAAATAATACCTGCTCTGTAGTGGTCCTGTGGGATCCTGACCATTGAAGAACAGCATGAAAAGGGGCTAACAAAGCATGCAGAGAAACAGATGGACTACAGTCAGTAATTGTAGAACTACAAAGTGCTTTTATGTGGTAAGTGAAGCCGATAAAATGGACAGTGAGTGTAGAAACAAAGAGGTGGTTTTAATGTTATAATACACTAATTACTAGTCCAGTACCCTTACCACTGAGCTACTAACAGACACCGCTTGGTCAAAATTATGTGGACACACACACACAACATCCTGTTGTAAAACCACAATAAGCCTATAAAAGTCGGACATCCATATACACACCTCCTTTCCTACCATGATCAGAGAATCAGCTTTAAAATACCAGCTTGTAAAATTCTCGCCCACATTCCCGTGTAAAATATCGGGTGTCTGAAAAATCTTGACATCTTGACAGGAAGTCTGTGTGCCCTTTTCATTTGAAGAATTGCCTTTTCAGCAATCGTCTATTGTAAAGAAGAGTGGCGTGATTGGAAAGTTAAGGCCGAAGTTATACGCTTCCAAAGCCTGCTTTCAAGGTCAATCAGCCATCGGAGTAATATTTTGGACTTGATCCCACAGAACTTCAAATATCGGTGGCGATTCCCTGTTAAGGCGGCGTCCCTCTCCGTCCTTGACTTTTGCTGCAGCTCTTCTAGGTGACGTGTTCATCAGGCTGCAGAGACAGCACGAGTAAACTGTATAAAACTCACCAGAAAGTATATTAAGGGAGTATATAGATAGATATGTGGACACAACCTGTCTGGAGCATGTTTGGCTCACATGTAGATAAAAATACACAGTAGAATGATTCATACTGATCAGATCAATGAATGTTGTTATTACACATATAGGCACAGTATACAGTATACAGTACACAGATCAGCCATAACATTAAAACCACCTCCTTGTATTTTATCAGCTCCACTTACCATATAGAAGCACTTTGTAGTTCTAAAATTACTGACTGTAGTCCATCTGTTTCTCTACATACCTTTTTAACCTGCATTCACCCTGTTCTTTAATGGTCAGGACCCCCACAGGACCAATACAGGTATTATTTAGGTGGTGGATCATTCTCAGCACTGCAGTGACACTGACATGGTAGTGGTGTGTTAGTGTGTGTTGTGCTGATATGAGTTTTTAAATACCGTGTCCACTCACTGTCCACTCTATTAGACACTCGTACCTAGTTGGTCCACCTTGTCGATGTAAGGTCAGAGACGATCGCTCATCTATTGCTGCTGTTTGAGTTAATCAGTGGTCACAGGACGCTGCACACGAGGCGCTGTTGGCTGAACGTTTTGGTTGGTGGACTATTCTCAGTCCAGCAGTGACAGTGAGGTGTTTTAAAACTCTACTCATACCAGTACAACACACACTAACACACCACCACCATGTCAGTGTCATTGCAGTGCTGAGAATGATCCACGACCCAAATAATACCTGCTCTGTGGTGGTCCTGTGGGGGTCCTGACCACTTAAGAACAGCATGAAAGGGGGCTGACAAAGCATGTAGAGAAACAGATGGACTACAGTCAGTAATTGTAGAACTACAAAGTGCTCCTATATGGTAAGTAGAGCTGATAAAATGGACAGTGAGTGTAGAAACAAGGAGGTGGTTTTAATGTTATGGCAACCCAGGTAAAAACAGTTATTCTCCCCATTAGTCGACTTATGGCATTAAAGTGCTTTATGGACCTCCGATAATGTTAAAAATTCTTTTTATGATAAATGTGTATTAATTAAAATGTCATTAAGGCAGCTCTTACCAGCTGCAAATGTTAAAACGGCTTTTTAGATCAAACCTCCCTGCCCTGACATTTCTGCGCCGCTCACTGCCGGTGTAATTTCTAGTTGTAATTACTTCACAAACACGAGTATGAGAGTTTTGTCGGATCCGTTCACGGCTCGTCGCGGCCCTGAGCCATTCCGACACTTTCCTCTCTCTCTCCCTATCAAACACTACCTATGCCGTCCATCATCGAAGTATCGATCTAGTATTTTGTTCCCCTTCACCATTACAATCCATTTGCAGTGGAAAACAAGACGAGCGTAGATTTGTTCCAGAGTTCTATTAGCGGCACGAGAGATAAAAAGCTTTCCGCGCGCTCCTGAAGGCATACGCTCTATTGTGCGTGGAGGTATAAAACCCTACCCCCGGAACACATTTCCCACCGCTAGACGCCTGAACGTTAGGAAAACTTTAAGTGCCATCAGCGACTTAAAGGATACTACAGTAGCCGCAATCCGTCAGCGCAATGGGCCGTTAAACTGCATAATGGCCCCGTGTCATAAATGAGAAGCCCCTGCAAGTCGCCTAGCCGCGAAGGATAATAGCAATACGGGGAATCTAACTTGGGCCCTTGATTTGTTTTTATTTCCCTCCAGCCGCCAAGACTCCGTAGCCTGAAATTTATATGTTCGCAGCAAACAAGATTATGCGAACTGCAATGACCAGACAGAACCAATCCGCTCGTCGCGAGCGCTTTTATGTCGATAATTTTATGCTTGTAATTGCGCTGCCATCATATTGATCTAACGATGTGATGGAAAGAGGACCAGTAAAGTAGGACCCAAAGGAGTTGACCATGTGCAATTATGCTTTTATGTGCATGCTAGTACAGTATGGCTAAAAAGTTTGTGGACACTGCTTGTAGAACATCACTTTAAAAAATCATGACTCATACAAATCTATTGTATCTACCAGGGTTCTTCATACTGTTGAAAACGGTGAGGGCGGGAGGAGTAGTAATTGGTCATGTCTGAGAGACCGAGAGAGCTTATAGTCTGGATTTAGCACCATCCGGTTTCGACCTTTTTGGACACTCAAAGAAGCTTTAAGGGGAAGAAGATTTTCATATAACGATGATGTGAAAGGAGCGGTGCATCAGTGGCTACTTAATTTGTTTTATCTATGATTTGTTAGCAATGGGTGTGGCTAAAAAACATGTTTACATCTTTTATTTACATCTTTCTATTCGAATAGAGATGGGGAATAATGTGAATGGGGGATCAATGCATAAACCTTGCAGGTGAAAAGAAGTGGTTTGCTAATATACACGTGTCAAAGAGGGCTTGTGTTAGGTATGTTTAGAGGTGTAACTGGATATGACCAGACTAGACTTACCACAACCTTTATAATCGTTGTGAATTCTTTGTGTTTACATGTATTACTACCATAAATCTTAAAGCAACAATAAGTCAATCAAAACAGACATGATTGGCTGTGTCTGAGTGTGGGGAGGCTGATGGGATTCCTCGTTGCTGCTGCAATTGCTGCCTCTGCTGGCTGGTCAATGCTGCAGACACAGAGATGGGGGATAATGTGATTATGTGAATGGGAAGATCAGTGCATGACTTTTGCAGGTGAAAAGAAGTGGTTTGCTAATATATACGTGTCAGAGGGGACGTGTGTTAGGTACATTAGAGGAGTATTTAGATATGACTAGACTGGGAGAAAAAGGGGAAAATGCATAAATAGCATAATTAGGAAAATATAGTGCTACAAAAGGTGCAGAATTTAGGGTAAGAGGGGTACAATACTTTTTTGTCTACTTTTCAGCCTGACGCCCCACAGCTTGGAAATGGGTTCATTATTCCATTCCATTATTCCGTCTGCTCTTTGGAAGAACACAATCACCCAAATGCCAAGACTGTAAAGTGCCAGGAGCAGGACTAATGCATTTTAGTGTCCTTATGGATGTTCTGTGTCTGCCAAAGGTAGCATTTAACTCCTGTCCAGATATTCTTACCCCCTATTTTATTGTGTTCCAATGAATCTCTTTCACTATTTTCAAGGTGTTATTAAAGCTGCCATCATCGACAACAGTGCTGTCATTCACAAACCGTATAGACTCAGAAACTGTAGATGACACTCCGGCAGTCCATTAAAATCAGACCTGACAAACGACACTGCTTACTGGTATTATAAAAGTAGAACGAAGAGATAAAAAAGAAAAAACGCCAGTGTCAAGTTTTACCGTCTAATTGCTGATGCAGCCACGTTCGTTCACAGATCCGCTCGTCTTATTTAACCGCCGTTAATTCGTGAATTTTAAGTAGTTCATTTAAAATGCTCCGAAAAGTATAATTAAATTGCTAACAATGTAAATCAGCGAGCTGTGAATATGACGGTTAATTAAACAGACAGCTTCCCTGCCAGAGTACATTTCAGTGTCCTAAAAGAAGACAGATTCTCTAGCACAGCAGAGAAAAACCTGGTGTTGCTTACTGTAAGTGTTGCTTAAGTATCAGCTGACAAATCGAAACAATACAAACATATTTAGGGTTCTTTTTGTCAATAAGCTCAATCTAGTCTTCTTAAGTGCTTTGTTTTTGCAATAGGGAATACAAATCTATGCTTATTTAAAAAAAAAAGTTAGACGCTTAGGTGGTGCAGTGGTAAAACACGGTAGCACACCAGAGCTGACATCTCAAACTCCTCGGTATCATCTATCCATCCATCCATCCATCTAATCCATCCATCCATCCATCCATCCATCCATCCATCCATCCATCCATCCATCCATCCATCCATCCATCTATCTATCTATCTATCTATCTATCTATCTATCTCATCCATCCATCTATCCAATCCATCCATCCATCCATCCATCCATCTATCTCATCCATCCATCCATCCATCCATCTATCTCATCCATCCATCCATCCATCCATCCATCCATCTATCTAATCCATCCATCCATCCATCCATCCATCTATCTATTTATCTAATCCATCCATCCATCCATCTATCTATTTATCTAATCCATCCATCCATCCATCCATCCATCCATCCATCCATCCATCCATCCATCCATCCATCCATCCATCCATCCATCCATCCATCTATCTATCTATCTATCTATCTATCTATCTATCTATCTAATCCATCCATCCATCCATCCATCCATCCATCCATCCATCTTATCTGGTTGTTATACTGATAATAGATTCACAATCGTCAAGACACATTTGGTTTCTGCTTCTACAATGCAAGTTAAGACTGTGCAATGCAGAAGTATTTTATTAAGAAGTTTCATGGCCGTGTCTTCTTTTATTTTCAGAAAACCACAATAAACTTAAACCTTAAAAAATGACTATTTTTTGTGTCCCAGTAAGTAACAGAAAAAGATACAGAACTGGCAATAAGATTCACTGAAGTTAAACATGACTGGCAAATTAACAAGGGCATTTAACTAACAATACTGGAATGCACTGGATGCCACACTCAGCGTTTGTGTCTAACAGATAGAGCCTTACAATTGGGGTGAAAGTGGGGGGGGGGGGGGGGGGGGTAATCAATTTCTCTCTGCTGTAGGGAGCAAGACCTCTGCATCATGTATGCACAGGGATTAGATAACGGTGCTGCTCTCTTATCCCGCTTATACTTCTGCAGCCTGGCTCCTATATGTATACATGCACTGTGTGCACTAAATGTGTATCACATCCTATAGTTTAATAAAGAGTAGATGCATTCGCTAAGCACTCATTTCCTTTCCAGCTGAATCATCATCTGTGAACACAGCTATCGGAGCCGTGCTGAGAGATAATTGGCTCGGTTCGGAAAAAAATGATGTATTTTTCAGGTCGGCTGGCTTTTGTGTTCAATACTGTGCATTCAGTCTATTGATCTTCAAGTACGAGTGCTAGATTATGATAGGCTGAATGTATAATGCATGTATTATATGTATGTGCATAATAAATTGAGTGCCAGACTATTGCAGTAACTTTAGACTAAAATGACAAAGGATTTCCAGAGCCTTGTTATTAACTATCATTATTAAATAGCCTTAGAATTATAGACTTACTTTATTTAGACTTACTTCTAATTAGTCTTGAGCGCATCTATGGAGGTATATTTGCCTAACTCGTGCCCCATCTTCTTCCCCCATACTCTGATAGATTTGCACATGAGGCCAGTCTCACGCATGGAGAGTCACACGCTCCTTCCCGCATTCCTCTACTTCTGTACAGGCACCTCAGGCTTATAACCAGGGTCTTCATACAGTGCTGAAGACCCCACCTCCTTTGTTAGTCCAGTCTTTTTTTCACCCAGCAGAGTAGTGGCCAACTGTGCCTGCTAGAGGGCGCCCAGCTGATCGATAGCAGAGCTGCGATTCGAATTCGGAGAGTTCAGAATCCCAGCGCTGGTGTGCTAAGTTACTTGTAACTTACAGTAATTGAACTTGTGGGCTACGTCTACAGCTGTGGTCTTTAAGGTCTTTAACCCTCTCTGCTCCAGAGGCTGACCCTGCGCTCTGACCCCAGCTTCAAAACAAGCTGGGATATACTGAAAAAAAGAATTTCGTTGTACTGTACACATGTACACCGATCAGCCATAACATTAAAACCACCTCCTTGTTTCTACACTCACTGTATTTTATCAGCTCCACTTACCACTTACTTACTTTGTAGTTCTGCAATTACTGACTGTAGTCCATCTGTTTCTTTACATGCTTTGTTAACCCCTTCTCATGCTGTTCTTCAATGGTCAGGACCCCCACAGGACCACTACAGAGCAGGTATTATTCGGGCGGTGGATCATTCTCAGCACTGCAGTGACACTGACATGGTGGTGGTGTGTTAGTGTGTGTTGTGCTGGTATGAGTGGATCAGACACAGCAGCGCTGCCGGACTTTTTAAACACCTCACTGTCACTGCTGGACTGAGAATAGTCCACCAACCACAAATATCCAGCCAACAGCGCCCCGTGGGCAGCGTCCTGTGACCACTGATGAAGGTCTAGAAGATGAGCAACTCAAACAGCAGCAATGGATAAACGATCGTCTCTGACTTTACATCTACAAGGTGGACCAACTAGGTAGGAGTGTCGAATAGAGTGGACAGTGAGTGGACATGATATTTAAAAACTCCAGCAGCGCTGCTGTGTCTGATCCACTCATACCAGCACAACACACACTAACACACCACCACCATGTCAGTGTCACTGCAGTGCTGAGTATGATCCACCACCTAAATAATACCTGCTCTGTGGTGGTCCTGTGGGGGTCCTGACCATTGAAGAACAGGGTGAAAACAGGTTAAAAAAGTATGTAGAGAAACAGATGGACTACAGTCAGTAATTGTAGAACTATAAAGTACTTCTATATGGTAAGTGGAGCTGATTAAATGGACAGTGAGCGTAGAAACAAGGAGGTGGTGGTCCAGGTACATCCTGTTTACTTTATTTATTCTTAAGAAAGAACTGTGTCTAGAACTGGTACTGGAATCCACTTCTTTGCATTGATTGGCACAAATCAATACACTGAGCAAAAACTGAGCCATGAATGAACTGTCTGTGGGTAAAACTGTGGCAAGGCATAAATCAGGGCAAGGACATAAAACAATATCTAAGGTTGTGACTGTTCTTAAGACCACATTTACCTCAATATTTTTGTTCTGCAAGAAGCTTGGCACAACCTTGAACCCTTCATAGAGACGACTGCCCGGGCCAAATTGAACGCTCAGGAAAGAAGGACCTAACTCATAAAGGTCGGAAAGAAACTACGGTCACAAAATGCAGTCCTGTGCAGAAATCGGAGAACCTATCGGACAACAATGATCTCTGCAGCAATCCATAAACAGGCCTTTATGGCAGGGTGGCACAACAGAACCCGGAGTGTGGAGTTTGCTAAATGGCATGTGAAGGACTCTCCGGTCTAATGAGGTGGAAATGAAACTGTTTGTGCAGAACAGCAAGCACTAGGCAGCGTCATCATATGGGGGTGTTTCACAGCAGCGGGAACAGAGAAACTGGTGAGAACTGAGGAACGGATAAATGCAGCCAATTACATGAACATCTCTGAAGAAAACCTCCTCCAGAGCGCATGCAACTCTGAAATGGTTTCAGGGGAAGTATCTAAATGTCCTTGAGGAGGACGGTCAAAGCCCAGCAAACACTGAAGGAGAGATCTGAAGACGGCAGTTCACAGACTTTAGACAGACAGACAGACAGATAGATAGATCCATAACAATTAAAACCAGCTCCTTGTTTCTACACTCACTGTCTATTTTATTATCTCCACTTACCATTTAGAAGCACTTTGTAGTTCTACAATTACTGACTGTAGTCCATCTGTTTGTCTGCATGCTTTGTTAGCCCCCCTTCATGCTGTTCTTCAATGATCAGGACCCCCACAGGACCACCACAGAGCAGGTATTATTTAGGTGGTGGATCATTCTCAGCACTGCAGTGACACTGACATGGTGGTGGTGTGTTAGTGTGTGTTGTGCTGGTATGAGTGGATAAGACACAGCAATGCTGCTGGAGTTTTTAAACACCTCACTGTCACTGCTGGACTGAGAATAGTCCACCAACCACAAATATCCAGCCAACAGCGCCCACTGATGTGACCACTGATGAAGGTCTAGAAGATGACCAACTCAAACAGCAGCAATAGATGAGCGATCATCTCTGACTTTACATCTACAAGGTGGACAGTGAGTGGGCACAGTATTTAGAAACTCCAGCAGCGCTGGAATCATCCACCACCTAAATAATATCTGCTGGGGGTCCTGACCATTGAAGAACAGGGTGAAAGGGGGCTAACAAACTATGTAGAGAAACAGATGGACTACAGTCAGTAATTGTAGAACTACAAAGTGCTTCTATATGGTAAGTGGAGCTGATAAAATGGACAGTGAGTGTTGAAACAAGGAGGTTTTAATGTTATGGCTGATCAGTGTATATTAACAAATGAAATGAAGTTGACCAGTCTTACCATTTATAGAATCAGAATTAGTTTTATTGACAAGTAATAAATCACAGACAAGGAATTTGACTTGGTCTGCTGGTGCATGAAATAGAAACATAGATAGAGAGGATGTTTTTCTGGCATAACATTATGACCACCTTCCTTATATTGTGTTGGTCCCTCTTTTGCTGCCAAAACAGCCCTGCAACTGTGCACTGTGTGTTCTGACACCTTTCTATCAGAACCAGCATTAACATCTTCAGCAATTTGAGCTACAGTAGCTCGTCTGTTGGATCGGACCACACGGGCCAGCCTTCGGTCCCCACGTGCATCAATAGGCTGCAGTTTTGGAGATGCTCTGACCCAGTCGTCTAGCCAGCACAATCTGGTCCTTGTCAAACTCGCTCAATCCTCACACTCACCCATTTTCCTGATTCTAACATCAACTTTGAGGATGAAATGTTTACTTGCTGTCTAATATATCTTACCCACTAACAGGTGCTGTGATGAAGAGATAATCAGTGTTATTCACTTCACCTGTCAGTGGTCATAATGTTATGCCTGATCGGTGTATATCGAACCTTATTAACAACACAAACCAATAACAACCTTGAGTAATCAAGGACCATCACAAAGTGGTCTGTCTCCCATACGGTGTGATTGCGCAATTCTGAGCAGATGCTGTAGCGGATTAGAAACCAGCTCAGGGACCGAACACCGTTCCAACAGGGTAAAGAGCACAACGGCGACATGTTTGTATTGAGCGCTACACCGACGTGATTCCTGGGTGGAAGAAGAATGAGGGCACGCCAAGGAGTTGGTTTTCACCTTGAGTGTGACATCAGTCTTCCTGACTAATCCTTCTTGCTGGCACTGGGCTAAGCCCAAGCCAGATAGGTGTTAGTCAGTGACACAGGAAGACATGGATGGTCTGCATCCAGAGTCTAGAGCAAAATATACCCATACATCACAGTGCAAAGGCTTAACAGGATTTAAGTGCTCTCTTACGTGTGGGCAGATGCTGTGGTATCTTTAAAGGATCTCTCGTTCCCTTGTATTACAATATAACTGGTGGAAGGAATGGTGAGAATGCGTATTGTGTACATTGGTACTTGATTAACTGTCGTTTCGATTAGCGGTTTTTGGCGGTGGGTGCTGCCAGATAAAGCTAGCCTGTGAACATACTATAAATACTCAACACTAAAAGAACCGCCTGCATCCACAACCAGAGGATGAATAATAGTCTTCGAGTCCTGCTCTCTAAGAGCTTCTTTATCTGTTTTGCCTTTTTTTTTTTACCCCTTTTTTCTCCCCTTTTAGCGTGTCCAATTGCCCAATTTGCATCACGCATCCTCTCTGCCTCTGCCGATCCCTGCCCTGACCGAGGACATCGAAGCTAACCCACATCCCCTCCGACACATGAGCAGCAAGCCGCGTGCATCTTGCCACCCACACATTGACGAGTGTGGCGCCACATAGCGTTGCGTGCGGAGAGACACACCCTAAGAGCACTCCTTCCTCATCTCCGTGTAGGCACCTCTAATCAGCCAGCAGGGGTCGTAACTGCACCATACTGACAGAGAGAGACCCACTTCCGACCTTAGTCCCGCCCATCTGAACAACAGGCCAATCGTTGTCCATATAGCCACCCGGCCTCGGTCGGTAAGGCTGTTTTGCCTTTCCTTTTACCTCAATTTTTGTTTCTCCGAGGTCAGGGAGAGCGATGGAGGATGGGAAAAAAGTGCACTGTAGACTTCCACTGACACAAACCGGTTTGACAAAGTGAAAGGATAAAGGCGGCATCCACAGCTTGTCATTCACCGTAGTAATTTCTCGAACACAGTGTTCTCCCGGTGTCACTGTCACAGCTTGCCGTGACAGGTAAGAACTTTCATTGTTTTTGCCTCCCAGTGCCATCACCCCAACCCAGTCATCCAGCACATAAGGTTGGACGATGCTGATAAGCTTAAAGCACTTCAGCTGACAGACCTGACATCCATCAAATTAGTGAAAATACTGAACTGAAGTTTAGGAGGGTACACCGCAGCACTTAGGGTTCTAGGTGAGCCTATTCCCACGGATAAATCAAAAGGACCTGTTCCCACCACCTAGCACCAACTAACTCACCTCATCTAATGCTGTCTGTTCTCTACAAGGCGCAGATATGATGAACAGAACGAGTGTTCGGATCCGCAGCCTGACGTGTAAATCCAGAAGTTGGAGCAATTTCCAATAATAATAGATTCTCGTCCTTGCCTGTGGTCAGTGTACTCTCTGGACGGGGCACTTTAAGCCTGACAGACTGAAATGCAAGGATAATACAGAAGCTGGAGAGGTAGTCGGAGAGGTAGTGCAAGCTGACATATGAAATACTGGAGCAGTTCAGCCTAGTCCACTAGTCCAGCTGTCATGTCATGTTTCATGCTAAGAAACTTAAAATTTTTTATAAAATGTCATTTTTAGTGAAGGGATTAGTCTCATATTGTTATTTTTCCAGTTATTTACAGTCTGGGAGGCCAAGAAATGGCTGGTATCAAGTTATTCTTTGGGCAAATGAGACAACAAGGTCTGGCTCCTGTTTACATGAAAGCTGAGAGCCGCCATGGATTGTGGTACATCCAGGCTTTTAGGTGGAAGACAGCCAGGAACTCTGTGGTCAGGCCAAGAGATACAACAAAGGAAGAAGAGATGTGCTGTTCCCTTGCCCTTTTTCACCGAGGTGCCAGGGATGGTTCTGATTCCAACGGCATGGCTTTGAAGTAAGAGAGTACATGTGCTAGACTGGCCTGTCTGCAGCTATAATACAACAAAGGTTACAAGAGCATGGCTTTGTAATAAGAGAGTACAGGTGCTAGACTGGCCTGTCTGCAGCTATAATACAACAAAGGTTACAAGAGCTTGGTTTTGTAGTAAGAGAGTACAGGTGCTAGACTGGTCTGTCTGCAGCTATAGATCAACAAAGGTTGCAAGAGCACGGCTTTTTAGTAAGAGAGTACAAGTGCTAGACTGGCCTGTCTGCAGCTATAGATCAACAAAGGTTACAACAGCATGGCTTTGTAGTAAGAGAGTACAAGTGCTAGACTGACCTGTCTGCAGCTATAGACAAAGAGAGGTTTCAACAGCATGCCAGTCTAGCACCTGTCTGCAGCTGTAGAACATCAAAGGTTACAACAGCATGGCTTTGTAGTAAGAGAGTACAGGTGCTAGACTGGATATATACAGTATATATACTGTATATATATATACTGTATATATAATCATACAACACTGTAGCATTAATTTATCAGTACGATACAGGTTTAGGGTTTAACCACTACATCAGTAGCAGAAACCATCTCATTCCCAGGCCCCCGGCTTTCTCCCGTCCAGCCTTTGGTTGTTGTGGTGGGTTTAAAACGTGCCATGTCAGGCAAGGGCCTAGGGCAGAGCTTTCATTTTGATTAATGGACCCCTTTCTGGCCCTGAGTGAGCAATTATCGCAGGGTCAACACGCTCGTTCATCACCGCAAGTGGGCAGTTCCTTCTGTGCCACAGAGCGGTACGGAGCTTAGCGAAGTGGAGAAGAGGGTAGATAAGATTTCCCTGGAGCAACAGATCAGCTTAATTCTGGTTCTGCTTCCTCAGCCGTGGCATGAACCTTTCATCAGGATCGCATCCAAACCAGGAGGCACTATTCTCGACACCTAGCTGCAGTTTACAGAGCCTGTTTATCCATGTAAAACCGGGGTGTCACAACAACGTGTCTCTGTTTGTCGCTAGGACCTTTTTTTAAATGCTGTGAATTCCTCGGAATGGCCTAATTCTTTTGCATTTAAAACCTATTTAATATCCATAACTAATAATTAAACTTATTATTTCATCCTGATCTGGGCTGCAATGTATCTGGTGCCATCCAGAAACACTAGGAGCAAGGCAGGAATACAGCCTGAAGGGGGCAGCAATTAATAGCAGGGCATCACACACCCACTTATGCAAGGCAATTAAGGGCATGTGATTAAGCTTCTGGACTAGTATCTGGAAGGTGGCTGGTTCGAGCCCTACCAATGACAGGTTGCTACCCTTGGACCCCTGAGCAAGGTCCTTAACTCTATATTTATCCATAATTGTAGATCCCTTTGGATAAAAGCATCCGCTAAATGCCATCAATATACACATACCGAAGCCAAACCATCTTTTAATAATATTATGGACTGTAGATGGTCCAATCCCTTCGTTCTTGTTTCTGGGAGTTTATTGTGACGTCATAACTTTTGGCGAAGTATAGCAATCCTCACCCCATCATCGCTCTTAAATTTCTAAACCATTTCTAATGCTGGAGATTTTAAATACCGTGTCCACTCACTGTCCACTCTATTAGGCACTCCTACCTAGTTGGTCCACCTTGTAGATGTAAAGTCAGAGATGATCGCTCATCTATTGCTGCTGTTTGAGTTGGTCATCTTCTAGACCTTCATCAGTGGTCACAGGACGCTGCCCACGGGGCGCTGTTGGGTGGATGTTTTAGGTTGGTGGACTATTCTCAGTCCAGCAGTGACAGTAAGGTGTTTAAAAACTCCAGCAGCGCTGCTGTGTCTGATCCACTCATACCAGCAGCACAACACACACTAACCATGTCAGTGTCAGTGCAGTGCTGAGAATGATCCACCACCTAAATAATACCCGTTGTCTAGTGGTCCTGACCATTGAAGAACAGGGTGAAAGGGGACTAACAAAGCATGCAGAGAAACAGATGGACTACAGTCAGTAATTGTAGAATGACAAAGTGCTTCTATATGGTAAGTGAAGCTGATAAAATGGACAACGTGTGTAGAAACAAGGAGGTGGTTTTAATGTTATGGCTGATCAGTGTATAATATTAATATATATTTTTTATAAGAATTTTAATACATAGTTCCCTCAATAATTGCAAGCCCTCCAAGTCCAGATGCACTAAAGTAGCGCTAAAACAAGATGCTTGTTTCACTCTTTCACAGGATTGTTTATTCTGCTAAGACTTTCGTCTTCTCGCCACAGAACATCGTCCCCAAAGTGTTAATCAAGCCAATCCAACATGAAATGTGCAGCAGTATTTTTAGACAGCAACGTCCTTCACATTCCTTCTCCGAGTGTAATTAATTCGTCTTTGTAATCTGTATTCATCAGCGGGATTCTGAATTCTGATTACTGTTTGCTGTATCACTGTAGCAGAGCATATTTTCATAAGACCTCAGAGACTGGGAAATAGAGAAAGCTCTGGTCGTGTTAAGATTAAATCTGACAGGGACATCAGGCGGATGACATATGCGCTTTAATTCTTAGTTGAATTTGACGTTAAAACGTTTATTAGTTAGCAAGCCAGTGATCAAAATCCCAGTCATGCTTGATCAATATGTAATTTTCAGGAGTATTAATTCGCCTGCCAAGAAACACACCAGATGGGGTTTTGTAAGCCTATTTGAATCTAATCTTGTATTGTCTCTGACAAATAATATAGTTTATATGTTTTTTTTAGCTAAATTAGTTTTATTAAATTTTTACTTTTTCTTCGGTGCTTTGATAAATTTTATTTTGTACTTTATTTTACACATTAATTATTTTAGACCTATTTTATTACAGCGGTACCTTGAAACTCAACGTCAATTGGTTCTGGGAGTGGCGTTGAGTTTAAAAGACGTTGAGTTTCAAGGTCTTTTTTCTCATAAGGATGTATGGGATACATGTTAATGCGTCCATGGTCCCGTAGAACTGCATATATTTTAGGCTAATGTAAAAAATGGGGTTGTTTTTGACACTTATTGGGTGTGTTCGAAAAACTAGTGAGCTGCCTTGCTAGTAGAGAGATTTCTAATAAGTCATCGACTCATAAGACATGTTATTCGAACACACTACCTAGACAGCGATTCCATCAGTTTTCGCTTACTAAGCTAACACAGTTAGCCTAATGCCATTCAACCGATGGGATGGGGTGGCACAATGCGCTAGCATGTCCTAACTACTCCCTCCGTGTACCGAAAACGGTTACATTCGCTGACAAGCCCGAATTTGCAAATAAAAACACATGTGCAAGTTTATACAAATTAAAAATCAATAATAATTTATTTACAAGCCGCTCAGGTGGCGCAGCGGTAAAAACACACGCTGGAACCAGGCGGAAAGGTTACCAGCCGGAAATGGGTCTCTCTCTGTCATGACTGGTGCAATTACGACCTCTGCTGGCTGATTAGAAGCGCCTGCACAGAGATGAGGAAGGAGTGCTCTTAGGGTGTGTCTCTCTGTACACAACGCTTGGTGGCACAACACTCGTCAATGTGTGGGTGATAGGATGCGTGCGGCTTGCTGCCCATGTGTCGGAGGGGGCGTGGGTTAGCTTCGGTCTCCTCGGTCAGAGCAGGGATCGGCATTGGCAAAGAGGAAGCATGATGCAGTTGGGCAATTGGACGCGCTAAATGGGGAGAAAAAAGGGGAGGAATGCATTAAAAATCAATAATAATTTATTTACGTTTCTCCGCACCATCCGCCATGTTTTTTATTTTTCATTGAATGCTGGGATTGCTTTCACCGCTAAGGCAGCATCGGATTCTCCCTCGTTATTCTGTCAAAATAAGGTGACTTAGTAGGCAGCATTTTAAGGCATATAGGAATCTGAACATCCTCCTTCTCAGGGGCGCGCGTAGGATGACGTAAAATGCTGTCTATGTAGAGAGCTCACTAGGTGTCCAAACACACCCTTACACTGCAAATAATACAAATATAATATAAAAAAACACTGAAATACAATTAAAAAATAGTTTAAAAAATCAATAAAAAATACAATAAGACCTGCACTTTACTTTTACTTCTTTATTGTTTCCTTATGCTTCTTAATTAGTGGAGAGAACTTATAAACCGTAATAATTAAGAGAGGTTTAGTGTTTCTATGTCGTTCTTTTAATACATTAAGTCACATTAAGCTTTTTTAACTATAAATGCAGATTCGTCTCATGTTCGCACTTTGATGACGTTTTACCGCACTGCTCAAGGCGAGCGCTGAGCAAACCAGCAGTCGCACGCATGTCGAGTTTAAGGGACACGTTGAGTTTAAGGGTACAAATTTCTCGATGAAAGATTTTGAGTTAAGAGGACGTTGAGCTACAAGGTACCACTGTATTCGTTTTTGTTTAGTTGTAAGTCACATAGTGCCTGAAAGCCAGCGGTACAATTAAAACCAGAAAATCGTGTGAACCGAATATGCAGACACCGCGTTCTCTAATGTGACCTCATCAGATCACGCTTCGACCTGATCTACGACTGCTGCCACCTCTTTTATTACCAGGCACGCAGGTCCGACGCTAATAGACCCGCACACAGATTTTATGGCCGTGAATGCTGGTTCGGAACAGACAGGTTTTGCTTTTGTCGCCGTTATTCGAGCACGTGTTATCACGCTGAAATGGTTTTAATTTTGGACGAGAAAATGAAATGATTCGGGACATTTTATGGCTGGAATGATTAACATAAATTGGGGGGGATTGTATTATCAGGGGTCATTCTTTAGATGGAACAGAAGTTATACATTTCCACGGACAGACCTCTATTTTACCGGCAATTTAACCGTAAATATTAATCCATTATCAGTGGCTTTGGCCGTAGCGGATGAGTAAATGGGTCTGGAGCGGGGCCAGGATCTGATTTCTCTTAAACACAGTCTAATGGGCTGTCGGCCTATGAATTATTAACGCTCCCCCATCGAAAACCAATCCCTCCTGCTTGCTATTTAGGTGTTTTCCTCGTCTCCCTCATTCTCTAATCTGCTAAATTTCTCTGGTTTAATATGGATGCTACCTCACCTCCTTACTTTCCTATTAGGTAAGGAAAATTTCAATTTTACGCCTTGTTAAGGTCATAGGTGGGAGATGATAATGTAGGGTAATGCAAGAACCTTCCAATCATGTCGCGACATCAGCCTTGTGTTAAATTAACACCTACGGTCTTCGTTTAATCCAAGTCGACACTAATGAACACTCTAAGTGTGAGTTCTGTGTTGGATTTTGCAGCGTGATACCACTTTGAGAAAAGTGTAACTACAGCAGGCAGAGTAAACCGGAGCTGACGGAATTGTCAAAGACTTACTAAACATCGTAATGACGGGAACGGATAACTGTAAATGTTTTATTTTATTAGGACGTATAGGAGAAGATTTAATTTAAGCTAAAATTCACATAGGATGTCAACAGCAGGGCAGATGGAGCAACCATGGAGGTACAGTGGATTCAGAAAGTATTCAGACCCCTTGGCTTTACTGTGTTGTTGATTTGCCTTTGAATAGATATTATGGCTGTTTCCCCCATCAAAAGTTCTCTGACTCTTAATACTCCTTTATACTAGGGTTAGGGTTTAGGGTTAGGGTTAGGGTTAGTTTGGCAAAGGTCCTTGTCTGTTCCAACAAGAAGCCCCAGTACACTAAGCAAAGTCCATATAAACATGGTTGGATAAGTTCGACCTGAAAAAACATTTTTAGGCACTTAATGGAACCCCTTTCCACCCATGCACCCATGCATCAGAGTCCTTACACCGCCTACATATTCCGGTCATCCCTCCCTGCAGGCACTGCCAATTATACCCGCTAGATGGCGCCCAGCCGACCGGTGGCAATGCCGAGTTTCGAACCGAGGACTTCAGAATCTTGGTACTGGTGTGCTAGCGGAATATCCCGCTGCGCCACCTGGGCGCCCAGTAGGCAGCATTTTAATATATCTAAGAATTAAGACACGGCCACTCAGGTGGCGCAGCGGTAAAAACACACGCTGGAACCAGAGCTGGGATCTCGAATACATCGTATCGAATCGCAGCTCTGCCTACCGGCTAAGGCTGAGCGGCCACATGAACAACGATTGGCCTGTTGTTCAGATAGGGGTGGGATATTAAGCCGGATAGGGTCTCTCCCATGACTGGTGCAATTACGACCTCTGCTGGCTGATTGATGGCGCCTGCACAGAGATGAGAAAAGTGTGCTCCCAGGGTGTGTCTCTCCGTACACGGTGCTGATCTGCACTGCACTCGTCAAAGTGTAGGTGATAAGATGCATACGGCTGCTGCCCACGTGTCGGAGGGGGCGTGGGTTAGCTTCGTTCTCCTCAATCAGAGCGGGGATCGGCATTGGTGGAGAGGAAGCATGACGCAATCGGGCAACTGGACGCGCTAAAAGGGAGAAAAAGGGGAGAAAATGCATAAAGAAAGTATATATATAAAGAATTTAGACATGCCTTATTCTCAGGAGCGTGTAGCGTGACATAAAATGCATCTGCGTACAGAGATCAGTAAGTTTTCAGACAGACCCACTGTATGTGACCAAAATAGAGCAAGTTCCATTTACATTCAATTTACTCTTACAGAGCAATAACAACAAGCAATTCACTAATAATTCTAGTGTTTCCTCACGTCTATTCACCAAACTGCTACCTTGTGAGTAAAGCGATAGCAATACAAAATACACTAAACTAGCCTGTAATGGTTTTTCCAGGCTCTTATTGCCTACAGAGTAAAACATTTGAGAAAGGACTGATATCTGAAATCTTTATATTGCTTTCATCACCCAGTTTTCTCTGCAATAATATTCTCTCCCTCTCTCTCTCAATACACACATCACCCTTCTTTTTTTGCATTTCTTTTTTACCGTCTCCATCCGCCGCATACATTTTTATTTTATTGCAATTTCCACGCAGTCAGATGGAAATCGAGCGGGAAGGGTCGGGGAGCCGGATAAGATGGAAGTGTCTTAACGGAGATGAAAATAAAAGTCAATTTCTCCCAAACCTGATAGCCCTTCTCCCTAGAGCACACGCTGCACCCTCAGCATCTCAACAAGCTCTCTGTTGATGCAGATAGAAATGTGTGATACTCACCGCCTGGTTCAAGTCTTACAACGAATAAACATAAACCTACGTTGTTTACATCTGTTTGTTTTTAATGGGTATTGTTTCCTAATTAGAATAGCACTGTGGGCCGCTCAGGTGGCGCAGCGGTAAAAACACACGCTGTTCACCAGAGCTGGGATCTCGAATACATCGTATCGAAACTCGGCTCTGCCCGCCGGCTGAGGCTGAGCGGCCACATGAACAACGATTGGCCTGTTGTTCAGATAGGGGCGGGCTTAAGCCGGATGGGGACTCTCTCTCTCAGACTAGTGCGATTACGACCTCTGCTGGCTGATTGGTGGCGCCTGCACGGAAATGGGGAAGGAGTGCGGTAGAGGGTGTGGCTCTCCGAACACAGCGCTGTACTGCACTGCACTCGTCAAGTGTAGGTGACAAGATGTTCAGAGGGGGCGTGGAGCAGCCTCGTCCTCCCCGATCAGGAGCAGGGACCAGCATTAGTGAGAGGATGATTGACGGGCAGAAATTGGATGCGCTAAAGTGGGAGAAAAAGGGAAAAAAAAAGAAAGAATAGCACTGTCACCTAACAGCAAGAAGGTCCTGGGTTCGATTCCCAGGTGGAATAGAATAATAGAATAGAACGCCTTTATTTGTCATATATACACATATACACTCACTCACTCATTTTCTTTACCACTTATCCAATTAGGGTCGGGGGGGGGGGGGTGCTGGAGCTTATCCCAGCTTTTCAATGGGCGCAAGGCACACAGTAACACCCTGGACAGGGTGCCAGTCCATCACAGACACACATACACACACCCACACAGCCATTCACCTATAGGGCAATTCAGTGTCTCCAATTAACCTGACTGCATGTTTTTGGACTGTGGGAGGAAACCGGAGCTCCCGGAGGAAACCCACGCAGACTCCGCACAGAAAGGACCCGGACCTCCCGGGCCTGGGGATCGAACCCAGGACCTTCTTGCTGTGAGGCGACAGTGATACCCACCGAGCCAACGTGCCACCCTACACATGTACAGTACAATGAAATTGTCACCCATTGTCCGGCGCCTTGCTGAAGAGCCCAATAGTATCTCTCAACCTTTCAATTGACAGTCCAAAGCTCTACCCACTAGGCCCTGTCTTATCTGGATCCTTTTTGTGTTGAGTTTGCCTGTTCTCCCTGTGTCCGTGTAGGTACTCCAGTTTCCTCCAACAGTCCAAAGACATGCAGTCAGGTTAATTGGAGATACAACACTGCCCTAGCTGTGTGTGTGTATGTTTACCCTGTGATGGAATGGTGACCTGTCCAGGGTGTTTCCTACCTTCCGGCTAGTAAATTGCACCCCTGTGACCCTGATCAGGATAAAGCGGTGGCCCAAAAATATCCATACAGCAACCAGAACGTTTAATATTAGTGATGTACAAATTGCTACGCCATTTAAATTTGTGTCATGACCTCCTAATTCCCTGTTCCTGCTCTCTCAGTGCTTTTAGTATACTGACAAAATAAGGAACAGAATTTAGAATGTGGAGCGGGGGCTTTTTTCTTGAACAGCTTGGTGTTGTAAACCTCTTTTGAGTACAGACAGTTCACTCATTGCTGAGCAGCTTTAAATTCCTTTTTTTGGTGGTTCTTGGATTACATAGGTTGTATGCCAGACTTTCTTTTAACATAAGCTGACGTTTTGGGGATTTTTTAAAATTTCTTTATTCATTTTCTCCCCTTTTCTCCAGATTTTAGCTTAGTCAGTTAGTCTTCCTCTGCTGGGGATCCTGAGCGTGTTGGAGGAGGGTATATCTGTCTGCCACACACCCCCTCTGACGCGTGTGCAGTCCCTTGACCCTTTTTTATACGTACGGAGAGACACGCACCGATTTCCATACTCCTCCACCTCTGTGCAGGCACCTCAGTCTGCTAACCAGGGTCCTTGAACACCAACTTATTAGTCCGGTCTTTCCCACCCAGCAGACCGGTAGCAGAACCGAGATTCGAACCGAGGAGTTCAGAATCCAAGTGCTAGTGTGCCACCTGGGTGCCCTCGTTTCATTATAAACAGGTGTGGTCAAGCTGGCAGTTTATGCATTTCCTCCCGTTTCTCTTTTACGCTTCCTCTCTGCTGATGTTGATCTCCACCCTGGTTGAGGAGAGCTGAGACTGACACATGCCCCCTCCGACATGTGCGCAGTAGCCAACTGCATCTTTTAACCTGCACAGAGCGAGTTCATATGCGGATCAGCTTTGTGTACGGAGAGACACACCCTGGTCACATTATCTCCCGTCTCTGTACAGGCTCAATTAATCAGCCAGCAGTCTGCTAACCAGGGTCCTTGAACACCCACTTATTAGTCCGGTCTTTCCCACCCAGCAGACTGATGGCCAATTTTGTCTGATCCAGGCACTGCCAATCGTGCCCACTAGAGGGCGCCCAGCCGACCGGTAGCAGAACCGAGATTCGAACCGGGGAGTTCAGAATCCAAGTGCTGGTGTGCCACCTGGGTGCCCTCGTTTCATTTTTAAGGTGTGGTCCAGCTGGCAATTGTTTATGCATTTCCTCCCCTTTTTCCCCCGACTTTAGCGTATCCAAATACCCAATTGCATAATGCTTCCTCTCTACTGATGTTGATCTTCACCGGGGTTGAGGGGAGCCGTGACTTTTTACCTGCATGAGGCGAGTTCATGTGTGGATCAGCTTTGCATCACTTATGAGGAATCCCTGTTCGGCTCCCACACTGTATGAACAACAGGCAATCGTTGTTTATGTAGGCACCCAGCCTGCTAGATAGCAGAGCTGAGGAGCTGGCAGTTTTTACACGGGCACTGAGAAGTCACCAGCAAATAAATGTAAACATTTGACTTAAACCATGAACTTGAACTTTAATAACCTCTGCACACCTTGTTACCTCTTCACTATTAAAATAAGCAGCGAAGCCGTTCAATGTAGCGATGCTTCCTCCAGGCAACAACTAAAAGGTCATTGTTGTTCCTGCTTTGCGATGACCCGAGGGCCAGATTAAGACTAAGCCCCGCCACAGCCGTCCGAATCATCCGGCAATGGATCAGGATCTCGTCGGGCCGGCGCCTCCGATGACAGCAAATTGCTTTGACGGAGCAGCGCTGGGCAGCTGTCAGGCACGAGCTCTCATCATGCACTACGGCAGCGCGATCACATTACAGCTTCACCTGAACCCGACGACTGGGTCAGAGCGGTCTCTCTGATGCACACGAGCACCCAAACACACGTCCGTAGTGATAGATAGAGGGGGAAAAACAAAAAGAAAGAGGAAGGTTGGTCGTTTGAGCTGTTTAGGGCTCGGTTATGGGGCTGGAATGCAAACTGGAGTATTGGGCAAAGCCTTTTCCTGAGGATCAATTCCACACCATGAATCTAAGCTAAGAGATATTACGCAGTGAGGCAGTAAAGCACCAGTAATTTGTACCTGATACTCCTACTTAGATGATTGCAATCCTCAATATAAAAATCGGTAGCTATCCTCTGTTCACCCGGCCACTGGGACGAATACAAAATCCCTTTCTAGCCTTTTTTGTAAGGATAAAGGCTCGTACGGGGGAATAAAGTACCATCCTGAGCAGATATGAGCCCCAGATTGAACACCTTTCACTTTTTAACAATTGTATTCTCCTGACTAGAAGCTGGAAGGGTCAAAATGACCTTCACCTTGGTTTCTCTACTAAAGTACAGTTCTTTACAGAGTGTCCAGCCAATTTTAAAATCAACCTTACAAGACGGTCACTCACACCTCACACAAAAAGCCAATGAGAGGAGGAATGTACTATGATAATTTATTACATAAAGCGCGCCTCTGAGCAATAGCTGACCTTTGATTTACTGTATGACGCACCAATAATTCAGTCTTCTTATTTTAATTATAGCAATTTCCTCGGGCCCAGATGAACACAATAAAATTCGACTTACCGGATGAATTACTACACGGCAAAAAAAAGCTCCTTTTCTTTAAGAAATAACACCGGGGCGCTGGTTTTTTTTATTATATTACAGGCTACGTGAGAGGTTAAATTATCATTGCATAAGTGGACAAATCACAAGTTCACTCTTGGAAATGTCTATTAATTTACTCATGTATTTATTTCCACTAATCACTTTAGTCTAATACACCTAGTTTAGCCAGGGTCAAACACTATAAAGCCTGAACACGGTGCCAATCCATACCCTGCACCACACAGTCATCAGCCATAACATTAAAACCACCTCCTTGTTTCTACACTCACTGTCCATTTTATCAGCTCCACTTACCACATAGGAGCACTTTGTAGTTCTACAACTACTGACTGTAGTCCACCTGTTTCTCTACATACTTTGTTAGCCCCCTTTCATGCTGTTCTTCAATGGTCAGGACCCCCACAGGACCACTACAGAGCAGGAATTACTTAGGTGCTGCTATGCTATCTATTGCTGCTGTGTGAGTTGGTCATCTTCGAGACTTTCATCAGTGGTCACAGGACGCTGCCCACGGGTCGCTGTTGGCTGGATATTTGTGGTTGGTGGACTATTCTCAGTCCAGCGGTGACAGTGAGGTGTTTAAAAACTCCAGCAGCGCTGCTGTGTCTTATCCACTTATACCAGCACAACACACACTAACACACCATCACCATGTCAGTGTCACTGCAGTGCTGAGATCGTCCACCACCTAAATAATACCTGCTCTGTAGTGGTCCTGTGGGGGTCCTGACCATTGATGAACAGGGTTGAACGCAGGTTAAAAAGTATGTAGAGAAACAGATGGACTACAGTCAGTAATTGTAGAACTACAAAGTGCTTCTAGATGGTAAGTGGAGCTGATAAAATAGACAGTGAGTGTAGAAACAAGGAGGTGGTTTAGGATCCATCCGCGTTTAGGACCTGTCAGCATTTAGGATCGTCAGTGTTCTGTCAGCATTTAGAATTCATCAGTGTTTAGGATCCGGCAGTGTTTAGTATCCATCAGTGTTTAGGATCCATCAGTGTTTAGGATCCGGCAGTGTTTAGAATCCATCAGTGTTTAGGATCTGGCAGTGTTTAGGATCTGGCAGTGTTTAGAATCCATCAGTGTTTAGTATCCATCAGTGTTTAGGATCTGGCAGTGTTTAGGATCTGGCAGTGTTTAGAATCCATCAGTGTTTAGTATCCATCAGTGTTTAGGATCTGGCAGTGTTTAGGATCTGGCAGTGTTTAGAATCCATCAGTGTTTAGTATCCATCAGTGTTTAGGATCCGGCAGTGTTTAGAATCCATCAGTGTTTAGGATCCGGCAGTGTTTAGGATCCGGCAGTGTTTAGGATACGTCAGTGTTTAGGATCTGGCAGTGTTTAGGATCTGGCAGTGTTTAGAATCCATCAGTGTTTAGTATCCATCAGTGTTTAGGATCTGGCAGTGTTTAGGATCCGGCAGTGTTTAGTATCCATCAGTGTTTAGGATCCATCAGTGTTTAGGATCCGGCAGTGTTTAGTATCCATCAGTGTTTAGGATCTGGCAGTGTTTAGGATCTGGCAGTGTTTAGAATCCATCAGTGTTTAGTATCCATCAGTGTTTAGGATCTGGCAGTGTTTAGGATCTGGCAGTGTTTAGAATCCATCAGTGTTTAGTATCCATCAGTGTTTAGGATCCGGCAGTGTTTAGAATCCATCAGTGTTTAGGATCCATCAGTGTTTAGGATCCGGCAGTGTTTAGGATCCGGCAGTGTTTAGGATCCATCAGTGTTTAGGATCCGGCAGTGTTTAGAATCCATCAGTGTTTAGGATCCATCAGTGTTTAGGATCCGGCAGTGTTTAGTATCCATCAGTGTTTAGGATCTGGCAGTGTTTAGGATCTGGCAGTGTTTAGAATCCATCAGTGTTTAGTATCCATCAGTGTTTAGGATCCGGCAGTGTTTAGAATCCATCAGTGTTTAGGATCCATCAGTGTTTAGGATCTGGCAGTGTTTAGGATCTGGCAGTGTTTAGGATCCATCAGTGTTTAGGATCCATCAGTGTTTAGGATCCGGCAGTGTTTAGAATCCATCAGTGTTTAGGATCCATCAGTGTTTAGGATCCGGCAGTGTTTAGTATCCATCAGTGTTTAGGATCTGGCAGTGTTTAGGATCTGGCAGTGTTTAGAATCCATCAGTGTTTAGTATCCATCAGTGTTTAGGATCCGGCAGTGTTTAGGATCCGGCAGTGTTTAGAATCCATCAGTGTTTAGGATCCGGCAGTGTTTAGGATCCGTCAGTGTTTAGGATCCCTCAGCGTTTAGGATCCATCTGCATTTAGGATCCGGCAGTGTTTAAAATCCATCAGCGTTTAGGATCCATCAGTCTTCTGATCAGTCAATATGGCACAAATGTTTTAAAATATCCCCAACCAATCCCAGTAGATTTGATCCCCCCCAGTGTTCAATTATGGCTACGTCCTTGCACCCAGGGGCAATTTCAAGTGACTAATTCACCCTTTGTATGTTTCTACCCTGAGAAAACTCACAGTAACAGAAAAATCAAACCAAGTTTCTGACAGACAGTGAAAATAAACCCACTTTTACAGAAACCACATTGCTGTGAGTCATCACAGAGTTCCTGCACCACAGATCAGCAAATCAACATCAATAAATGTGCCTACTTGTAGAGGGCACACAAGAAAATATATTTTTGTTTGTTGTTTGTTTTTTTGGGAGGACAGGACCCTTGGTGATAAAAAATCATTGCATAGCTGGTTGCAGGAATGTTCTGTTTCATATCAGCACCCAAAAACAAATAATTTATATCTAATAAAATGAGATTGTCTTTGGCTGTTGGAAATTAAAATGAAGCAACTGTTTTAAATATGCATCTTAGCGAGGCGCTGCATAATTACACAGGCTCTCCTCACACACGGGCATCAACCCTAAGTGGATTTATCATCCATCTGTACCGCTGCACTACACTTACCCAAGTTAGAGCGCCTTAATAAAATTGCTAGATATTTCAAAACATACTGAATTTAGCCCATTAAGGCTATGCTAATAAGCTGATGTGTTAAATCAGGCGTGTTGAATGAGGTAGAATGCTAAACTCTGCAGTATTATGGCCACCACGGACTGGAGTCTAACATCCTTTTAAAGGGTGGTGCGATTCGAGCTGTGAGTGAGACTCTGTAAGAGGAGTAATTAACTCAGACTGTTTAAAATGTTTAACTATTAATGTGGACACGATTTTTCAAAAAATATGACATCCATAGTTATACCTTAAATATATGTATAGAGGAGCACTCGAGTGGCACCATCAAGCGGTCCATCAACACTATTAGCTGTGTTTAAGGGAGGGAAGGTTGGGCGATGTTGGGATATGTAATCCATGACAGTGGTTCTCAACCAGGGGGCCGTCGCCTCGCCTCCCCTCCACTAATGCCGATCCCCGCTCTGATTGAGGAGAACCAAGCTAACCCACGCCCCCTCCGACACGTGGGCAGCAGCCGTATGCATTTTGTCACCTACACTTTGACGAGTGCAATGCGGATCAGCACTGTGTACGGAGAGACACACCCTGACAGCACTCTTTTCCCGTCGCTGTGCAGGCGCCATCAATCAGCCAGCAGAGGTCGTAATAGCATTAGTTATGAGAGTGACCCTATCCGGCTTTTAATATCCCACCCCTATCTGAACAACAGGCCAATCGTTGTTCATGTGGCCGCTCATGAGATCCCAGCTCTGGTGTTCAGCGTGTGTTTTACCACTGTGCCACCTGAGCGGCGTCAGAAACATTTTTAAAACTACCTAGAGCCTACATTGGGTCTTTGAGAATGGACAAATATTTGATTCGCCCACCTTAAAAGTGCAAAGGTCAACAGATGACGAGTATGAATGATTTCGATTCAGTTGTGGATGCAAAATAGGAGGCATGGTAGGAATACACCCTCAATAGGGCATCAATTTAATTCCAAACTATTCAAATCTGAGAGCGACTTGAAGTTGTTCGTAGGAGGTGGGAGAAAACCCACAGACAGATGGTGACCAGGGTCAAACACAACCCCACGTTAGCAGGATCCATGATGTGTACACTTACTCTATCAACCGCACCATCAAACCGCCCTCCTCATGAAAACAAATTCCTCCTTGTTGTAGCAGTACAGATTTGTTGTTGTTTTTTATATTATTTTTCTATTTTCTGCTTCAATAAGACAGTCGTTTTGTCTTATCTGACCAGACAGAGGCCACATGGTCTTTATCTGAAAGCATTCGTCATGCAGCTGCTTCACATGCGTGTACCACTGCTTAATAATTAATACACTCCAGATAAAACACAAACAGATTTGCCAAGAAAGCCAAGTATAATCTGTATTATGCATCTTTTAGAAGAATAGAAAGCAGCAAATAGGCAGAAATATGATGGATATTGGTTTAAAACACTCCAGGAAAATATTTTCTTATAATAAAATGATAATACTACATGTGGCTCAGAGTTCAGAATGTCATGCAGAACTTCATGCAAATAACAAAGTCTAGAGAGGATTAAATGAATGAAATGATTACGGGTTTTACAAGTGAATGAGCACGAAAGGATGTAAACAAAAGAAAACACAAAACACAACGCTGCTGATCATGACCTCTGCAAATAACAGCCCTTCCAGTTCCCTTACTAGATGCCACTCTCCGACGGGCGCCGCGTAATCTGTCGCCGAGCGCATTCGAAAAACCCAGTCTCACCTCACAAGTACCCCGGCCCAGGCTGTTCGCTGCGGCGTGAAGTGGCGGGTGTTAAAATCAAGGTCTGGGTTTTTCTGATTGTTTGACTGCAGGCAGTCTGTCATGTCTTCCAGCGACACAGCCGAAAGAAGGTAGAGACAGGAGGAGGCAGTGTGTGTCAAACCTTTCACATTTTATACTGGATAATTTATTTATTCATTCTCACTTCTGGTCCTTGTCATTCGTACGTTACATTTTGTTTTACTTCATTTCACCAGTATATATAGATATATACATACACCGATCAGCCATAACATTAAAACCACCTCTTTGTTTCTACACTCACTGTCCATTTTATCAGCTCCACTTACCATATAGAAGCACTTTCTTTAATGGTCAGGACCCCCCAGAGCAGGTATTATTTAGGTGGTGGATCATTCTCAGCACTGCAGTGACACTGACATGGTGGTGGTGTGTTAGTGTGTGTTGTGCTGGTATGAGTGGATCAGACACAGCAGTGCTGCTGGAGTTTTTAAATACCGTGTTCACTCACTGTCCACTCTATTAGACTCTCCTACCTAGTTGGTCCATCTTGTAGATGTAAAGTCAGAGACGATCGCTCATCTGTTGCTGCTGTTTGAGTTGGTCATCTTCTAGACCAGGGGTCCTCAAACTTTTTAACCGAAGGGCCAGATTACTGTTCTTCAGTGATTCGGGGGGGCCGGAGCGCAGGTGAAATAGTAAACACACCCAAAAAAGCTATTTACTATGTATACTGGATGTATTGTCTGGGCTTTGTATAATTGTAGTTCATAATGATAATGCAGAAATGTTATTTATTTCCATTATCCTACCTCATACAGTGTTTCCTTAAAAAATCAGTGTGAACTGTGAGCCTGCTTTTGCCTGACGACAGTAAGCGTCAGGTTCCATATTTGTTACTGCCAGTCATAATAGCTAATCGGGGAGCAATGGAAAGAGAAGCATAAAAATTAAACAATGTGCTTGAGTTTTGATTTTGGATGCATAAATGCGCTGATCTCCGGGAGCAGGTCGTTAAAACATTTCAAAACTCAGCCAGCGGATCTCAGTAAAGCACATCTTCAGCTCAGACAAGAATTCCTGAAACTGCCTGTAGTTAAGAGCATTAGCTTTAATGAAATTAACACAGGACACGAGGATTTTCATAACGAAATCCCACTTAACTGCTTTGCAACACAGTTCAGTGACTGCGGTCACTCCTCTCTCTATTGATGCGCCAATCACTCCCCTCATGCTTGGAGCGCCACCCGTTGGATCGCTGCCGTATAATCTACTGAGACTCCGGGTGGCCAATTTTTGTTTCCTCTGTTATTTTTTTCCCCGTTATAATACTGTGAAGTTCGAAGATGAACAGTGGCCAGAAAACATGTATTGCTGCTGTGGTTAAAGGGGCTGGTCAAATTAAAGCATCGGGCCGTAGTTTGATGACCCCTGTTCTAGACCGTCATCAGTGGTCACAGGTCGCCACCCACGGGGCGCTGTTGGCTGGATATTTTTGGTTGGTGGACTATTCTCAGTCCAGCAGCACTGCTGTGTCTTATCCACTCATACCAGCACAACACACACTAACACACCACCACCATGACAGTGTCACTGCAGTGCTGAGAATGATCCACCACCTAAATAATACCTGCTCTGTAGTGGTCCTGTGGAGAGCCCTGACCATTGAAGAACAGGGTGAAAGGGGGCTAACAAAGCATATAGAGAAACAGATGGACTACAGTCAGTAATTGTAGAACTACAAAGTGCTCCTATATGGTAAGTGGAGCTGATAAAATGGACAGTGAGTGTAGAAACAAGGAGGTGGTTTTAATGTTATGGCTGATCAGTGTACATAACAGTTCCCCACAACAGGTCATTTTAAATCATTAAATATAAACAACGCAGATAAATAAATTGTTTAGAATTTTATTTCATTATATGTACAAGAGTTTAATTAAATTCCCGGAAAATATGACAAATGGACTAGAAATATCTTTACACTCATTAAAATATCAAGACAGTTAATAATTATAATAATTATTGAGACTGAAAAGCCTCTTATCCTCATGTTAGACCGTAACATCAGACCAGCTAGTTATCCTGTAATCTAAATGAGCTTGCACTTGTCGTATATAGATACGGTGTCATTAGTATTCTGAGTAGATAGTATGTAGGCAAATTAGCAGGCTGGCTATCATAATGGCAAGAAAACGAGAGGGATTTAAAGTATCAGATCACTATTTAATTCACACCACTATATCACTATATCCCTCATTTCATGTAAGTAATATTAGCACACAACAGGCTAGCAGCTGACAGGCTTGCCACATAAGTGCTATTTTAATAAAACAATTTCATTTATATCACTATATTTGGCATTTATAATGGGAACTAAACATCAAAATATACTATAATAACCATAATTATATGTAGGTAGCATTATCACACAGCTAACAGGCTAGCAGCTGACAGGCTAGCCACATAAGCGCTAGAACCTGGTAGATGTAAGATTTTAATACAGAAATGTAATATATATCAGTGTACTTAATAATTATTATGGGAACCAAACATCAAAATATACTATAATGACCATAATTGTATGTAGGCAACATTAGCAAACAGCTAACAGACTAGCAGCTGACAGGCTAGCAGCAAGTTAGATTTTAATAAAACTATATATAATTTATAAATGTATACTTGGCATTTATTGTGGGAACTGAACATGAAATATACTACAGTATAGTAAACATAATTGTATGTAGGTAACATTAGCACACAGCTAACAGGCAGTTAGCTAACATTCCAGCAAATAGCTGCTATTAATCAATAAGAAAAAGCCAGATTTTAGTCAGAAAAATTTAATTTATAGCATTTTTAACTTAGCAATGTAATGTAATAGTAGCAAAACATCAAACAATACCATAAAGAAAAGCCAAAGAGAGCACAAAGCTAACAGGCTAGAAGCTGCCAGCTAGTTAAGTAAATAGCAACGTTTATTAATAGAAACAAGTAGGATTTTAGCTAGTTTAGTTAGTGTCTTAATTTGTGTCAGTATGTTTTGGGAAGTATTTATTAATTAATACACACACACACACACACATGCACACACACGCACACACTCACACACACTAAGAGTAATTTCTAGTAGCTCCAGTTGGTCTGACTGTTTGTGGACATGGACACTACGGTTGCCACCTGCCCCAGTTTTGCCAGAATTGTCCTTCTTTTTAATATTCAGTCCCGAAAAGTTGATTCTTTCTCCCAGGACACTAATTGTCCCGGTTTTTGACGGGCTTCTGAGTTTCTGTTACATCCCGTTGCTTTCCACGTTTTTATTTGTTTTGTTTTTTCATTATGCAATCCTGCCCCATGGTTCTTGTGGAGTGACGAGTTTACCGATAGCTAAATGTGTTATATTTATTTATTTATTTTATGCATTTTCTCCCGTTGCGTTATGCTTCCTCTCTACTGGTGCTGACCCCCACCCCTGATTGAGGAGAGCGAACTGACACACGCCCCCTCCGACACGTGAGCAGTAGCCGACTGCATTTTTTCACTTGCACCAGCCGAGTTCATATGCGAATCAGCCTTGTGCACGGAGAGCCACACCCTGATCAGCATAATTCCTCTACTCTGTGCAGACGCCATCGACCAGCCAGCAGAGGTCGTAATTGCACCAGTTATGAGGTCCCTATCTGGCTCCCTAACCCAGTATGAACAACAGCCAATCGTTGTTCATGTAGCCACCCAGCCCAGCCGGATGGCAGAGCTGAGATTCGATAAGATGTATTCAAAATCCCAGCTCTGGTGTGCTAGCGTATTTTACCGCTGCACCTGAGCGGCTAGGTTATATTGCGTAAATGTTCATCTTACTTATGTAATGACGGGGTGAAAAAATCATCAATCAGACAGAATTCAAATTCCCTGACAAACCGAGGTATACTTGGCAAGATGTTATGATGCGTCCAATTCTGGCCATATATGACAGTGTGCTGTTTTTTTTTTTTTTGACATAGGTGGCAACTCTAGTGGACACAGGGAGAACACATGAACTCTACATAGAAAGGACCCTGGCCGGCCGGCTGGGAAATCAAACCCAGGTCCTTCCTGCCCTGGGAAACATTTAGTAGTAGGTAAATATAATATAATATATATATATATATATTAGGGCTGTCAAACGATTAAAATTTTTAATCGCGATTAATCTCAGAATTTCATATAGTTAATCGCGATTAATCGCATTAAAAAAAAATCTGTGTAAATGTTATAGAAAACAAGGATTTTTAAGTGAAATGTTACAATTAAAATGGTGAACATATTTTATGCTAAATGTACTTATGTTAAAAACTGCTGGGACAAGAGAAAACTGTAAGGGAGTTTATTCACTCACATACTAGGCAGTAAATGTCAGATTGTAGGTTAGAATTTCTCCATCAGCAAACATTGTAGATCAGCGGTGCTTTAGGTGGGATAAGGTGTAGTTATTGTAACAGACTTGTCTGTGGTTGTATCGTGATGATGGTTTGATGGACGTTTCTACACGAAGTGAGTGTGTTTTGACCCTTTGGGGCTTCCATAGTTCATGAACTAACGTGCTCGACTCAGCTTTCCGGTATTCGGTACAGAAGAAGAAGTTAATTAAGTGTAATAAAGTGTTCTGCTCCCGACAACTTGTGAATATAGCATGTATTTATTTCTTTATTATGCAAGTGCATCACTACCACGATCGGTTACATTATGTTAACAAACCGCAAATGAAAAACGGTGGCAAGTCCGACATTAAAACGTTTGTTC